>NW_026292683.1:0-53544 GCF_023091745.1 Budorcas taxicolor | reverse complement strand
GCTTCTGAGTCTCCCCAGGGGAGTCAGGCCTCGTCTCGAGTGGGGGCATGCACGTGCGCTTTCCTCCCGAGCTGCAGCAGTAGTGTCATGCTTCCTGTCACGTGGATCAAGGGATCTGTGGCTTTCCCTCGAGGCTGTCCCTCGAGGCTTTCCCACGAGGCTTTCCCACAGGGCTGTGCCACGTGCCACCTTGGTGTGAGTCGATCCTCGGCGTGAAAGACGAGCCGGTGAACGGAAAAGAGGTTCCTCTGGAATGGACTGAGACATCTGGGGGACTCTTGGAATGGTGGCACGACCCTGGAGTTCCTCTCGCCGTTCCTGTAGAGAGGGCCTCCTCTTGAGATGCGACGGGAATGCCGGGAACTCTTTCCCGACGAAGCAGGGAAAGGATCCCTCATCTCGAGCTACGAGGCGGAAAAGGGGCTCCTCTGGATGTGGGCGGGACCCTCGTGATTCCTCTCGAGTGGAGACGGGTATGTCGGGGAACTTCTTGATTTGCACCAAGGGTGTGAAGGACCCTTTCGAAGTTCCAGAGGGGAGGTGTGATCAGCCTCGTGACACCTCAGCGGACATGGGCCTCATCTGGCCTGGAGGGGAGAACCTCCTGGATTTTCTCGAGTTGCGGCAGGTCTTCTGGAGTTACGACGGGGACCTCAGTTACCCGCTCTGGTGGCCCCAGGAAAGGCCAGTCCCCATGCGAGTTGCTAGGGGACCTCTCGGGATTCCTCTGCCGTCCATGCCGGGGCCTCAGTCCTTGTGTAGATTCGGGGCCGGAACCTGAGGATTCCTCTCCAGTGTTGCCATGGATCTTGGGGTGCTTCTGAGTCTCCCCAGGGGAGTCAGGCCTCGTCTCGAGTGGGGGCATGCACGTGCGCTTTCCTCCCGAGCTGCAGCAGTAGTGTCACGCTTCCTGTCACGTGGATCAAGGGATCTGTGGCTTTCCCTCGAGGCTGTCCCTCGAGGCTTTCCCACGAGGCTTTCCCACAGGGCTGTGCCACGTGCCACCTTGGTGTGAGTCGATCCTCGGCGTGAAAGACGAGCCGGTGAAGGGAAAAGAGGTTCCTCTGGAATGGACTGAGACATCTGGGGGACTCTTGGAATGGTGGCACGACCCTGGAGTTCCTCTCGCCATTCCTGTTGAGAGGGCCTCCTCTTGAGATGCGACGGGAACGCCGCGAACTCTTTCCCGACGAAGCAGGGAAAGGATCCCTCATGTCGAGCTACGAGGCGGAAACGGGGCTCCTCTGGATGTGGGCGGGACCCTCGTGATTCCTCTCGAGTGGAGACGGCTAGGTCGGGGAACTTCTTGATTTGCACCAAGGGTGTGAAGGACCCTTTCGAAGTTCCAGAGGTGAGGTGTGATCAGCCTCGAGACGCCTCAGCGGAAATGGGCCTCATCTCGCCTGGAGGGGAGAACCTCCTGGATTTTCTCGAGTTGCGGCAGGTCTTCTCGAGTTACGACGGGGACCTCAGGGACCCGCTCTGGTGGCCTCAGGAAAGGCCAGTCCCCATGCGAGTTGCTAGGGGACCTCTCGGGATTCCTCTGCCGTCCATGCCGGGGCCTCAGTCCTTGTGTGGAGTCGGGGCCGGAACCTGAGGATTCCTCTCCAGTGTTGCCATGGATCTTGGGGTGCTTCTGAGTCTCCCCAGGGGAGTCAGGCCTCGTCTCGAGTGGGGGCATGCACGTGAGCTTTCCTCCCGAGCTGCAGCAGTAGTGTCACGCTTCCTGTCACGTGGATCAAGGGATCTGTGGCTTTCCCTCGAGGCTGTCCCTCGAGGCTTTCCCACGAGGCTTTCCCACAGGGCTGTGCCACGTGCCACCTTGGTGTGAGTCGATCCTCGGCGTGAAAGACGAGCCGGTGAAGGGAAAAGAGGTTCCTCTGGAATGGACTGAGACATCTGGGGGACTCTTGGAATGGTGGCACGACCCTGGAGTTCCTCTCGCCGTTCCTGTTGAGAGGGCCTCCTCTTGAGATGCGACGGGAACGCCGGGAACTCTTTCCCGACGAAGCAGGGAAAGGATCCCTCATCTCGAGCTACGAGGCGGAAACGGGGCTCCTCTGGATGTGGGCGGGACCCTCGTGATTCCTCTCGAGTGGAGACGGGTATGTCGGGGAACTTCTTGATTTGCACCAAGGGTGTGAAGGAGCCTTTCGAAGTTCCAGAAGTGAGGTGTGATCAGCCTCGAGACGCCTCAGCGGAAATGGGCCTCATCTCGCCTGGAGGGGAGAACCTCCTGGATTTTCTCGAGTTGCGGCAGGTCTTCTCGAGTTACGACGGGGACCTCAGTTACCCGCTCTGGTGGCCTCAGGAAAGGCCAGTCCCCATGCGAGTTGCTAGGGGACCTCTCGGGATTCCTCTCCCGTCCATGCCGGGGCCTCAGTCCTTGTGTGGAGTCGGGGCCGGAACCTGAGGATTCCTCTCCAGTGTTGCCATGGATCTTGGGGTGCTTCTGAGTCTCCCCAGGGGAGTCAGGCCTCGTCTCGAGTGGGGGCATGCACGTGCGCTTTCCTCCCGAGCTGCAGCAGTAGTGTCATGCTTCCTGTCACGTGGATCAAGGGATCTGTGGCTTTCCCTCGAGGCTGTCCCTCGAGGCTTTCCCACGAGGCTTTCCCACAGGGCTGTGCCACGTGCCACCTTGGTGTGAGTCGATCCTCGGCGTGAAAGACGAGCCGGTGAACGGAAAAGAGGTTCCTCTGGAATGGACTGAGACATCTGGGGGACTCTTGGAATGGTGGCACGACCCTGGAGTTCCTCTCGCCGTTCCTGTAGAGAGGGCCTCCTCTTGAGATGCGACGGGAAGGCCGGGAACTCTTTCCCGACGAAGCAGGGAAAGGATCCCTCATCTCGAGCTACGAGGCGGAAAAGGGGCTCCTCTGGATGTGGGCGGGACCCTCGTGATTCTTCTCGAGTGGAGACGGGTATGTCGGGGAACTTCTTGATTTGCACCAAGGGTGTGAAGGACCCTTTCGAAGTTCCAGAGGGGAGGTGTGATCAGCCTCGTGACACCTCAGCGGACATGGGCCTCATCTGGCCTGGAGGGGAGAACCTCCTGGATTTTCTCGAGTTGCGGCAGGTCTTCTCGAGTTACGACGGGGACCTCAGGGACCCGCTCTGGTGGCCTCAGGAAAGGCCAGTCCCCATGCGAGTTGCTAGGGGACCTCTCGGGATTCCTCTCCCGTCCATGCCGGGGCCTCAGTCCTTGTGTGGAGTCGGGGCCGGAACCTGAGGATTCCTCTCCAGTGTTGCCATGGATCTTGGGGTGCTTCTGAGTCTCCCCAGGGGAGTCAGGCCTCGTTTCGAGTGGGGGCATGCACGTGCGCTTTCCTCCCGCGCTGCAGCAGTAGTGTCACGCTTCCTGTCACGTGGATCAAGGGATCTGTGGCTTTCCCTCGAGGCTGTCCCTCGAGGCTTTCCCACGAGGCTTTCCCACAGGGCTGTGCCACGTGCCACCTTGGTGTGAGTCGATCCTCGGCGTGAAAGACGAGCCGGTGAACGGAAAAGAGGTTCCTCTGGAATGGACTGAGACATCTGGGGGACTCTTGGAATGGTGGCACGACCCTGGAGTTCCTCTCGCCGTTCCTGTAGAGAGGGCCTCCTCTTGAGATGCGACGGGAATGCCGGGAACTCTTTCCCGACGAAGCAGGGAAAGGATCCCTCATCTCGAGCTACGAGGCGGAAAAGGGGCTCCTCTGGATGTGGGCGGGACCCTCGTGATTCTTCTCGAGTGGAGACGGGTATGTCGGGGAACTTCTTGATTTGCACCAAGGGTGTGAAGGACCCTTTCGAAGTTCCAGAGGGGAGGTGTGATCAGCCTCGTGACACCTCAGCGGACATGGGCCTCATCTGGCCTGGAGGGGAGAACCTCCTGGATTTTCTCGAGTTGCGGCAGGTCTTCTGGAGTTACGACGGGGACCTCAGTTACCCGCTCTGGTGGCCCCAGGAAAGGCCAGTCCCCATGCGAGTTGCTAGGGGACCTCTCGGGATTCCTCTGCCGTCCATGCCGGGGCCTCAGTCCTTGTGTAGATTCGGGGCCGGAACCTGAGGATTCCTCTCCAGTGTTGCCATGGATCTTGGGGTGCTTCTGAGTCTCCCCAGGGGAGTCAGGCCTCGTCTCGAGTGGGGGCATGCACGTGCGCTTTCCTCCCGAGCTGCAGCAGTAGTGTCACGCTTCCTGTCACGTGGATCAAGGGATCTGTGGCTTTCCCTCGAGGCTGTCCCTCGAGGCTTTCCCACGAGGCTTTCCCACAGGGCTGTGCCACGTGCCACCTTGGTGTGAGTCGATCCTCGGCGTGAAAGACGAGCCGGTGAAGGGAAAAGAGGTTCCTCTGGAATGGACTGAGACATCTGGGGGACTCTTGGAATGGTGGCACGACCCTGGAGTTCCTCTCGCCATTCCTGTTGAGAGGGCCTCCTCTTGAGATGCGACGGGAACGCCGGGAACTCTTTCCCGACGAAGCAGGGAAAGGATCCCTCATCTCGAGCTACGAGGCGGAAACGGGGCTCCTCTGGATGTGGGCGGGACCCTCGTGATTCCTCTCGAGTGGAGACGGCTAGGTCGGGGAACTTCTTGATTTGCACCAAGGGTGTGAAGGACCCTTTCGAAGTTCCAGAGGTGAGGTGTGATCAGCCTCGAGACGCCTCAGCGGAAATGGGCCTCATCTCGCCTGGAGGGGAGAACCTCCTGGATTTTCTCGAGTTGCGGCAGGTCTTCTCGAGTTACGACGGGGACCTCAGGGACCCGCTCTGGTGGCCTCAGGAAAGGCCAGTCCCCATGCGAGTTGCTAGGGGACCTCTCGGGATTCCTCTCCCGTCCATGCCGGGGCCTCAGTCCTTGTGTGGAGTCGGGGCCGGAACCTGAGGATTCCTCTCCAGTGTTGCCATGGATCTTGGGGTGCTTCTGAGTCTCCCCAGGGGAGTCAGGCCTCGTCTCGAGTGGGGGCATGCACGTGAGCTTTCCTCCCGAGCTGCAGCAGTAGTGTCACGCTTCCTGTCACGTGGATCAAGGGATCTGTGGCTTTCCCTCGAGGCTGTCCCTCGAGGCTTTCCCACGAGGCTTTCCCACAGGGCTGTGCCACGTGCCACCTTGGTGTGAGTCGATCCTCGGCGTGAAAGACGAGCCGGTGAAGGGAAAAGAGGTTCCTCTGGAATGGACTGAGACATCTGGGGGACTCTTGGAATGGTGGCACGACCCTGGAGTTCCTCTCGCCGTTCCTGTTGAGAGGGCCTCCTCTTGAGATGCGACGGGAACGCCGGGAACTCTTTCCCGACGAAGCAGGGAAAGGATCCCTCATCTCGAGCTACGAGGCGGAAACGGGGCTCCTCTGGATGTGGGCGGGACCCTCGTGATTCCTCTCGAGTGGAGACGGGTATGTCGGGGAACTTCTTGATTTGCACCAAGGGTGTGAAGGAGCCTTTCGAAGTTCCAGAAGTGAGGTGTGATCAGCCTCGAGACGCCTCAGCGGAAATGGGCCTCATCTCGCCTGGAGGGGAGAACCTCCTGGATTTTCTCGAGTTGCGGCAGGTCTTCTCGAGTTACGACGGGGACCTCAGTTACCCGCTCTGGTGGCCTCAGGAAAGGCCAGTCCCCATGCGAGTTGCTAGGGGACCTCTCGGGATTCCTCTCCCGTCCATGCCGGGGCCTCAGTCCTTGTGTAGATTCGGGGCCGGAACCTGAGGATTCTTCTCCAGTGTTGCCATGGATCTTGGGGTGCTTCTGAGTCTCCCCAGGGGAGTCAGGCCTCGTCTCGAGTGGGGGCATGCACGTGCGCTTTCCTCCCGAGCTGCAGCAGTAGTGTCACGCTTCCTGTCACGTGGATCAAGGGATCTGTGGCTTTCCCTCGAGGCTGTCCCTCGAGGCTTTCCCACGAGGCTTTCCCACAGGGCTGTGCCACGTGCCACCTTGGTGTGAGTCGATCCTCGGCGTGAAAGACGAGCCGGTGAACGGAAAAGAGGTTCCTCTGGAATGGACTGAGACATCTGGGGGACTCTTGGAATGGTGGCACGACCCTGGAGTTCCTCTCGCCATTCCTGTTGAGAGGGCCTCCTCTTGAGATGCGACGGGAACGCCGGGAACTCTTTCCCGACGAAGCAGGGAAAGGATCCCTCATCTCGAGCTACGAGGCGGAAACGGGGCTCCTCTGGATGTGGGCGGGACCCTCGTGATTCCTCTCGAGTGGAGACGGCTAGGTCGGGGAACTTCTTGATTTGCACCAAGGGTGTGAAGGAGCCTTTCGAAGTTCCAGAGGTGAGGTGTGATCAGCCGCGAGACGCCTCAGCGGAAATGGGCCTCATCTCGCCTGGAGGGGAGAACCTCCTGGATTTTCTCGAGTTGCGACAGGTCTTCTCGAGTTACGACGGGGACCTCAGGGAACCGCTCTGGTGGCCTCAGGAAAGGCCAGTCCCCATGCGAGTTGCTAGGGGACCTCTCGGGATTCCTCTCCCGTCCATGCCGGGGCCTCAGTCCTTGTGTGGAGTCGGGGCCGGAACCTGAGGATTCCTCTCCAGTGTTGCCATGGATCTTGGGGTGCTTCTGAGTCTCCCCAGGGGAGTCAGGCCTCGTCTCGAGTGGGGGCATGCACGTGCGCTTTCCTCCCGAGCTGCAGCAGTAGTGTCATGCTTCCTGTCACGTGGATCAAGGGATCTGTGGCTTTCCCTCGAGGCTGTCCCTCGAGGCTTTCCCACGAGGCTTTCCCACAGGGCTGTGCCACGTGCCACCTTGGTGTGAGTCGATCCTCGGCGTGAAAGACGAGCCGGTGAACGGAAAAGAGGTTCCTCTGGAATGGACTGAGACATCTGGGGGACTCTTGGAATGGTGGCACGACCCTGGAGTTCCTCTCGCCGTTCCTGTAGAGAGGGCCTCCTCTTGAGATGCGACGGGAAGGCCGGGAACTCTTTCCCGACGAAGCAGGGAAAGGATCCCTCATCTCGAGCTACGAGGCGGAAAAGGGGCTCCTCTGGATGTGGGCGGGACCCTCGTGATTCTTCTCGAGTGGAGACGGGTATGTCGGGGAACTTCTTGATTTGCACCAAGGGTGTGAAGGACCCTTTCGAAGTTCCAGAGGGGAGGTGTGATCAGCCTCGTGACACCTCAGCGGACATGGGCCTCATCTGGCCTGGAGGGGAGAACCTCCTGGATTTTCTCGAGTTGCGGCAGGTCTTCTCGAGTTACGACGGGGACCTCAGGGACCCGCTCTGGTGGCCTCAGGAAAGGCCAGTCCCCATGCGAGTTGCTAGGGGACCTCTCGGGATTCCTCTCCCGTCCATGCCGGGGCCTCAGTCCTTGTGTGGAGTCGGGGCCGGAACCTGAGGATTCCTCTCCAGTGTTGCCATGGATCTTGGGGTGCTTCTGAGTCTCCCCAGGGGAGTCAGGCCTCGTTTCGAGTGGGGGCATGCACGTGCGCTTTCCTCCCGCGCTGCAGCAGTAGTGTCACGCTTCCTGTCACGTGGATCAAGGGATCTGCGGCTTTCCCTCGAGGCTGTCCCTCGAGGCTTTCCCACGAGGCTTTCCCACAGGGCTGTGCCACGTGCCACCTTGGTGTGAGTCGATCCTCGGCGTGAACGACGAGCCGGTGAAGGGAAAAGAGGTTCCTCTGGAATGGACTGAGACATCTGGGGGACTCTTGGAATGGTGGCACGACCCTGGAGTTCCTCTCGCCGTTCCTGTTGAGAGGGCCTCCTCTTGAGATGCGACGGGAACGCCGGGAACTCTTTCCCGACGAAGCAGGGAAAGGATCCCTCATCTCGAGCTACGAGGCGGAAACGGGGCTCCTCTGGATGTGGGCGGGACCCTCGTGATTCCTCTCGAGTGGAGACGGGTATGTCGGGGAACTTCTTGATTTGCACCAAGGGTGTGAAGGAGCCTTTCGAAGTTCCAGAAGTGAGGTGTGATCAGCCTCGAGACGCCTCAGCGGAAATGGGCCTCATCTCGCCTGGAGGGGAGAACCTCCTGGATTTTCTCGAGTTGCGGCAGGTCTTCTCGAGTTACGACGGGGACCTCAGTTACCCGCTCCGGTGGCCTCAGGAAAGGCCAGTCCCCATGCGAGTTGCTAGGGGACCTCTCGGGATTCCTCTCCCGTCCATGCCGGGGCCTCAGTCCTTGTGTAGATTCGGGGCCGGAACCTGAGGATTCTTCTCCAGTGTTGCCATGGATCTTGGGGTGCTTCTGAGTCTCCCCAGGGGAGTCAGGCCTCGTCTCGAGTGGGGGCATGCACGTGCGCTTTCCTCCCGAGCTGCAGCAGTAGTGTCACGCTTCCTGTCACGTGGATCAAGGGATCTGTGGCTTTCCCTCGAGGCTGTCCCTCGAGGCTTTCCCACGAGGCTTTCCCACAGGGCTGTGCCACGTGCCACCTTGGTGTGAGTCGATCCTCGACGTGAAAGACGAGCCGGTGAACGGAAAAGAGGTTCCTCTGGAATGGACTGAGACATCTGGGGGACTCTTGGAATGGTGGCACGACCCTGGAGTTCCTCTCGCCGTTCCTGTTGAGAGGGCCTCCTCTTGAGATGCGACGGGAACGCCGGGAACTCTTTCCCGACGAAGCAGGGAAAGGATCCCTCATCTCGAGCTACGAGGCGGAAACGGGGCTCCTCTGGATGTGGGCGGGACCCTCGTGATTCCTCTCGAGTGGAGACGGCTAGGTCGGGGAACTTCTTGATTTGCACCAAGGGTGTGAAGGACCCTTTCGAAGTTCCAGAGGTGAGGTGTGATCAGCCTCGAGACGCCTCAGCGGAAATGGGCCTCATCTCGCCTGGAGGGGAGAACCTCCTGGATTTTCTCGAGTTGCGGCAGGTCTTCTCGAGTTACGACGGGGACCTCAGGGACCCGCTCTGGTGGCCTCAGGAAAGGCCAGTCCCCATGCGAGTTGCTAGGGGACCTCTCGGGATTCCTCTGCCGTCCATGCCGGGGCCTCAGTCCTTGTGTGGAGTCGGGGCCGGAACCTGAGGATTCCTCTCCAGTGTTGCCATGGATCTTGGGGTGCTTCTGAGTCTCCCCAGGGGAGTCAGGCCTCGTCTCGAGTGGGGGCATGCACGTGAGCTTTCCTCCCGAGCTGCAGCAGTAGTGTCACGCTTCCTGTCACGTGGATCAAGGGATCTGTGGCTTTCCCTCGAGGCTGTCCCTCGAGGCTTTCCCACGAGGCTTTCCCACAGGGCTGTGCCACGTGCCACCTTGGTGTGAGTCGATCCTCGGCGTGAAAGACGAGCCGGTGAAGGGAAAAGAGGTTCCTCTGGAATGGACTGAGACATCTGGGGGACTCTTGGAATGGTGGCACGACCCTGGAGTTCCTCTCGCCGTTCCTGTTGAGAGGGCCTCCTCTTGAGATGCGACGGGAACGCCGGGAACTCTTTCCCGACGAAGCAGGGAAAGGATCCCTCATCTCGAGCTACGAGGCGGAAACGGGGCTCCTCTGGATGTGGGCGGGACCCTCGTGATTCCTCTCGAGTGGAGACGGGTATGTCGGGGAACTTCTTGATTTGCACCAAGGGTGTGAAGGAGCCTTTCGAAGTTCCAGAAGTGAGGTGTGATCAGCCTCGAGACGCCTCAGCGGAAATGGGCCTCATCTCGCCTGGAGGGGAGAACCTCCTGGATTTTCTCGAGTTGCGGCAGGTCTTCTCGAGTTACGACGGGGACCTCAGTTACCCGCTCTGGTGGCCTCAGGAAAGGCCAGTCCCCATGCGAGTTGCTAGGGGACCTCTCGGGATTCCTCTCCCGTCCATGCCGGGGCCTCAGTCCTTGTGTGGAGTCGGGGCCGGAACCTGAGGATTCCTCTCCAGTGTTGCCATGGATCTTGGGGTGCTTCTGAGTCTCCCCAGGGGAGTCAGGCCTCGTCTCGAGTGGGGGCATGCACGTGCGCTTTCCTCCCGAGCTGCAGCAGTAGTGTCATGCTTCCTGTCACGTGGATCAAGGGATCTGTGGCTTTCCCTCGAGGCTGTCCCTCGAGGCTTTCCCACGAGGCTTTCCCACAGGGCTGTGCCACGTGCCACCTTGGTGTGAGTCGATCCTCGGCGTGAAAGACGAGCCGGTGAACGGAAAAGAGGTTCCTCTGGAATGGACTGAGACATCTGGGGGACTCTTGGAATGGTGGCACGACCCTGGAGTTCCTCTCGCCGTTCCTGTAGAGAGGGCCTCCTCTTGAGATGCGACGGGAAGGCCGGGAACTCTTTCCCGACGAAGCAGGGAAAGGATCCCTCATCTCGAGCTACGAGGCGGAAAAGGGGCTCCTCTGGATGTGGGCGGGACCCTCGTGATTCTTCTCGAGTGGAGACGGGTATGTCGGGGAACTTCTTGATTTGCACCAAGGGTGTGAAGGACCCTTTCGAAGTTCCAGAGGGGAGGTGTGATCAGCCTCGTGACACCTCAGCGGACATGGGCCTCATCTGGCCTGGAGGGGAGAACCTCCTGGATTTTCTCGAGTTGCGGCAGGTCTTCTCGAGTTACGACGGGGACCTCAGGGACCCGCTCTGGTGGCCTCAGGAAAGGCCAGTCCCCATGCGAGTTGCTAGGGGACCTCTCGGGATTCCTCTCCCGTCCATGCCGGGGCCTCAGTCCTTGTGTGGAGTCGGGGCCGGAACCTGAGGATTCCTCTCCAGTGTTGCCATGGATCTTGGGGTGCTTCTGAGTCTCCCCAGGGGAGTCAGGCCTCGTTTCGAGTGGGGGCATGCACGTGCGCTTTCCTCCCGCGCTGCAGCAGTAGTGTCACGCTTCCTGTCACGTGGATCAAGGGATCTGTGGCTTTCCCTCGAGGCTGTCCCTCGAGGCTTTCCCACGAGGCTTTCCCACAGGGCTGTGCCACGTGCCACCTTGGTGTGAGTCGATCCTCGGCGTGAAAGACGAGCCGGTGAACGGAAAAGAGGTTCCTCTGGAATGGACTGAGACATCTGGGGGACTCTTGGAATGGTGGCACGACCCTGGAGTTCCTCTCGCCGTTCCTGTAGAGAGGGCCTCCTCTTGAGATGCGACGGGAATGCCGGGAACTCTTTCCCGACGAAGCAGGGAAAGGATCCCTCATCTCGAGCTACGAGGCGGAAAAGGGGCTCCTCTGGATGTGGGCGGGACCCTCGTGATTCTTCTCGAGTGGAGACGGGTATGTCGGGGAACTTCTTGATTTGCACCAAGGGTGTGAAGGACCCTTTCGAAGTTCCAGAGGGGAGGTGTGATCAGCCTCGTGACACCTCAGCGGACATGGGCCTCATCTGGCCTGGAGGGGAGAACCTCCTGGATTTTCTCGAGTTGCGGCAGGTCTTCTGGAGTTACGACGGGGACCTCAGTTACCCGCTCTGGTGGCCCCAGGAAAGGCCAGTCCCCATGCGAGTTGCTAGGGGACCTCTCGGGATTCCTCTGCCGTCCATGCCGGGGCCTCAGTCCTTGTGTAGATTCGGGGCCGGAACCTGAGGATTCCTCTCCAGTGTTGCCATGGATCTTGGGGTGCTTCTGAGTCTCCCCAGGGGAGTCAGGCCTCGTCTCGAGTGGGGGCATGCACGTGCGCTTTCCTCCCGAGCTGCAGCAGTAGTGTCACGCTTCCTGTCACGTGGATCAAGGGATCTGTGGCTTTCCCTCGAGGCTGTCCCTCGAGGCTTTCCCACGAGGCTTTCCCACAGGGCTGTGCCACGTGCCACCTTGGTGTGAGTCGATCCTCGGCGTGAAAGACGAGCCGGTGAAGGGAAAAGAGGTTCCTCTGGAATGGACTGAGACATCTGGGGGACTCTTGGAATGGTGGCACGACCCTGGAGTTCCTCTCGCCATTCCTGTTGAGAGGGCCTCCTCTTGAGATGCGACGGGAACGCCGGGAACTCTTTCCCGACGAAGCAGGGAAAGGATCCCTCATCTCGAGCTACGAGGCGGAAACGGGGCTCCTCTGGATGTGGGCGGGAACCTCGTGATTCCTCTCGAGTGGAGACGGCTAGGTCGGGGAACTTCTTGATTTGCACCAAGGGTGTGAAGGAGCCTTTCGAAGTTCCAGAGGTGAGGTGTGATCAGCCGCGAGACGCCTCAGCGGAAATGGGCCTCATCTCGCCTGGAGGGGAGAACCTCCTGGATTTTCTCGAGTTGCGACAGGTCTTCTCGAGTTACGACGGGGACCTCAGGGAACCGCTCTGGTGGCCTCAGGAAAGGCCAGTCCCCATGCGAGTTGCTAGGGGACCTCTCGGGATTCCTCTCCCGTCCATGCCGGGGCCTCAGTCCTTGTGTGGAGTCGGGGCCGGAACCTGAGGATTCCTCTCCAGTGTTGCCATGGATCTTGGGGTGCTTCTGAGTCTCCCCAGGGGAGTCAGGCCTCGTCTCGAGTGGGGGCATGCACGTGCGCTTTCCTCCCGAGCTGCAGCAGTAGTGTCATGCTTCCTGTCACGTGGATCAAGGGATCTGTGGCTTTCCCTCGAGGCTGTCCCTCGAGGCTTTCCCACGAGGCTTTCCCACAGGGCTGTGCCACGTGCCACCTTGGTGTGAGTCGATCCTCGGCGTGAAAGACGAGCCGGTGAACGGAAAAGAGGTTCCTCTGGAATGGACTGAGACATCTGGGGGACTCTTGGAATGGTGGCACGACCCTGGAGTTCCTCTCGCCGTTCCTGTAGAGAGGGCCTCCTCTTGAGATGCGACGGGAAGGCCGGGAACTCTTTCCCGACGAAGCAGGGAAAGGATCCCTCATCTCGAGCTACGAGGCGGAAAAGGGGCTCCTCTGGATGTGGGCGGGACCCTCGTGATTCTTCTCGAGTGGAGACGGGTATGTCGGGGAACTTCTTGATTTGCACCAAGGGTGTGAAGGACCCTTTCGAAGTTCCAGAGGGGAGGTGTGATCAGCCTCGTGACACCTCAGCGGACATGGGCCTCATCTGGCCTGGAGGGGAGAACCTCCTGGATTTTCTCGAGTTGCGGCAGGTCTTCTCGAGTTACGACGGGGACCTCAGGGACCCGCTCTGGTGGCCTCAGGAAAGGCCAGTCCCCATGCGAGTTGCTAGGGGACCTCTCGGGATTCCTCTCCCGTCCATGCCGGGGCCTCAGTCCTTGTGTGGAGTCGGGGCCGGAACCTGAGGATTCCTCTCCAGTGTTGCCATGGATCTTGGGGTGCTTCTGAGTCTCCCCAGGGGAGTCAGGCCTCGTTTCGAGTGGGGGCATGCACGTGCGCTTTCCTCCCGCGCTGCAGCAGTAGTGTCACGCTTCCTGTCACGTGGATCAAGGGATCTGCGGCTTTCCCTCGAGGCTGTCCCTCGAGGCTTTCCCACGAGGCTTTCCCACAGGGCTGTGCCACGTGCCACCTTGGTGTGAGTCGATCCTCGGCGTGAACGACGAGCCGGTGAAGGGAAAAGAGGTTCCTCTGGAATGGACTGAGACATCTGGGGGACTCTTGGAATGGTGGCACGACCCTGGAGTTCCTCTCGCCGTTCCTGTTGAGAGGGCCTCCTCTTGAGATGCGACGGGAACGCCGGGAACTCTTTCCCGACGAAGCAGGGAAAGGATCCCTCATCTCGAGCTACGAGGCGGAAACGGGGCTCCTCTGGATGTGGGCGGGACCCTCGTGATTCCTCTCGAGTGGAGACGGGTATGTCGGGGAACTTCTTGATTTGCACCAAGGGTGTGAAGGAGCCTTTCGAAGTTCCAGAAGTGAGGTGTGATCAGCCTCGAGACGCCTCAGCGGAAATGGGCCTCATCTCGCCTGGAGGGGAGAACCTCCTGGATTTTCTCGAGTTGCGGCAGGTCTTCTCGAGTTACGACGGGGACCTCAGTTACCCGCTCTGGTGGCCTCAGGAAAGGCCAGTCCCCATGCGAGTTGCTAGGGGACCTCTCGGGATTCCTCTCCCGTCCATGCCGGGGCCTCAGTCCTTGTGTAGATTCGGGGCCGGAACCTGAGGATTCTTCTCCAGTGTTGCCATGGATCTTGGGGTGCTTCTGAGTCTCCCCAGGGGAGTCAGGCCTCGTCTCGAGTGGGGGCATGCACGTGCGCTTTCCTCCCGAGCTGCAGCAGTAGTGTCACGCTTCCTGTCACGTGGATCAAGGGATCTGTGGCTTTCCCTCGAGGCTGTCCCTCGAGGCTTTCCCACGAGGCTTTCCCACAGGGCTGTGCCACGTGCCACCTTGGTGTGAGTCGATCCTCGGCGTGAAAGACGAGCCGGTGAACGGAAAAGAGGTTCCTCTGGAATGGACTGAGACATCTGGGGGACTCTTGGAATGGTGGCACGACCCTGGAGTTCCTCTCGCCATTCCTGTTGAGAGGGCCTCCTCTTGAGATGCGACGGGAACGCCGGGAACTCTTTCCCGACGAAGCAGGGAAAGGATCCCTCATCTCGAGCTACGAGGCGGAAACGGGGCTCCTCTGGATGTGGGCGGGACCCTCGTGATTCCTCTCGAGTGGAGACGGCTAGGTCGGGGAACTTCTTGATTTGCACCAAGGGTGTGAAGGAGCCTTTCGAAGTTCCAGAGGTGAGGTGTGATCAGCCGCGAGACGCCTCAGCGGAAATGGGCCTCATCTCGCCTGGAGGGGAGAACCTCCTGGATTTTCTCGAGTTGCGGCAGGTCTTCTCGAGTTACGACGGGGACCTCAGGGAACCGCTCTGGTGGCCTCAGGAAAGGCCAGTCCCCATGCGAGTTGCTAGGGGACCTCTCGGGATTCCTCTCCCGTCCATGCCGGGGCCTCAGTCCTTGTGTGGAGTCGGGGCCGGAACCTGAGGATTCCTCTCCAGTGTTGCCATGGATCTTGGGGTGCTTCTGAGTCTCCCCAGGGGAGTCAGGCCTCGTCTCGAGTGGGGGCATGCACGTGCGCTTTCCTCCCGAGCTGCAGCAGTAGTGTCATGCTTCCTGTCACGTGGATCAAGGGATCTGTGGCTTTCCCTCGAGGCTGTCCCTCGAGGCTTTCCCACGAGGCTTTCCCACAGGGCTGTGCCACGTGCCACCTTGGTGTGAGTCGATCCTCGGCGTGAAAGACGAGCCGGTGAACGGAAAAGAGGTTCCTCTGGAATGGACTGAGACATCTGGGGGACTCTTGGAATGGTGGCACGACCCTGGAGTTCCTCTCGCCGTTCCTGTAGAGAGGGCCTCCTCTTGAGATGCGACGGGAAGGCCGGGAACTCTTTCCCGACGAAGCAGGGAAAGGATCCCTCATCTCGAGCTACGAGGCGGAAAAGGGGCTCCTCTGGATGTGGGCGGGACCCTCGTGATTCTTCTCGAGTGGAGACGGGTATGTCGGGGAACTTCTTGATTTGCACCAAGGGTGTGAAGGACCCTTTCGAAGTTCCAGAGGGGAGGTGTGATCAGCCTCGTGACACCTCAGCGGACATGGGCCTCATCTGGCCTGGAGGGGAGAACCTCCTGGATTTTCTCGAGTTGCGGCAGGTCTTCTCGAGTTACGACGGGGACCTCAGGGACCCGCTCTGGTGGCCTCAGGAAAGGCCAGTCCCCATGCGAGTTGCTAGGGGACCTCTCGGGATTCCTCTCCCGTCCATGCCGGGGCCTCAGTCCTTGTGTGGAGTCGGGGCCGGAACCTGAGGATTCCTCTCCAGTGTTGCCATGGATCTTGGGGTGCTTCTGAGTCTCCCCAGGGGAGTCAGGCCTCGTTTCGAGTGGGGGCATGCACGTGCGCTTTCCTCCCGCGCTGCAGCAGTAGTGTCACGCTTCCTGTCACGTGGATCAAGGGATCTGCGGCTTTCCCTCGAGGCTGTCCCTCGAGGCTTTCCCACGAGGCTTTCCCACAGGGCTGTGCCACGTGCCACCTTGGTGTGAGTCGATCCTCGGCGTGAACGACGAGCCGGTGAAGGGAAAAGAGGTTCCTCTGGAATGGACTGAGACATCTGGGGGACTCTTGGAATGGTGGCACGACCCTGGAGTTCCTCTCGCCGTTCCTGTTGAGAGGGCCTCCTCTTGAGATGCGACGGGAAGGCCGGGAACTCTTTCCCGACGAAGCAGGGAAAGGATCCCTCATCTCGAGCTACGAGGCGGAAACGGGGCTCCTCTGGATGTGGGCGGGACCCTCGTGATTCCTCTCGAGTGGAGACGGCTAGGTCGGGGATCTTCTTGATTTGCACCAAGGGTGTGAAGGAGCCTTTCGAAGTTCCAGAGGTGAGGTGTGATCAGCCTCGAGACGCCTCAGCGGAAATGGGCCTCATCTCGCCTGGAGGGGAGAACCTCCTGGATTTTCTCGAGTTGCGGCAGGTCTTCTCGAGTTACGACGGGGACCTCAGTTACCCGCTCTGGTGGCCTCAGGAAAGGCCAGTCCCCATGCGAGTTGCTAGGGGACCTCTCGGGATTCCTCTCCCGTCCATGCCGGGGCCTCAGTCCTTGTGTAGATTCGGGGCCGGAACCTGAGGATTCTTCTCCAGTGTTGCCATGGATCTTGGGGTGCTTCTGAGTCTCCCCAGGGGAGTCAGGCCTCGTCTCGAGTGGGGGCATGCACGTGCGCTTTCCTCCCGAGCTGCAGCAGTAGTGTCACGCTTCCTGTCACGTGGATCAAGGGATCTGTGGCTTTCCCTCGAGGCTGTCCCTCGAGGCTTTCCCACGAGGCTTTCCCACAGGGCTGTGCCACGTGCCACCTTGGTGTGAGTCGATCCTCGGCGTGAAAGACGAGCCGGTGAACGGAAAAGAGGTTCCTCTGGAATGGACTGAGACATCTGTGGGACTCTTGGAATGGTGGCACGACCCTGGAGTTCCTCTCGCCATTCCTGTTGAGAGGGCCTCCTCTTGAGATGCGAAGGGAACGCCGGGAACTCTTTCCCGACGAAGCAGGGAAAGGATCCCTCATCTCGAGCTACGAGGCGGAAACGGGGCTCCTCTGGATGTGGGCGGGACCCTCGTGATTCCTCTCGAGTGGAGACGGCTAGGTCGGGGAACTTCTTGATTTGCACCAAGGGTGTGAAGGAGCCTTTCGAAGTTCCAGAGGTGAGGTGTGATCAGCCTCGAGACGCCTCAGCGGAAATGGGCCTCATCTCGCCTGGAGGGGAGAACCTCCTGGATTTTCTCGAGTTGCGGCAGGTCTTCTCGAGTTACGACGGGGACCTCAGGGAACCGCTCTGGTGGCCTCAGGAAAGGCCAGTCCCCATGCGAGTTGCTAGGGGACCTCTCGGGATTCCTCTCCCGTCCATGCCGGGGCCTCAGTCCTTGTGTGGAGTCGGGGCCGGAACCTGAGGATTCCTCTCCAGTGTTGCCATGGATCTTGGGGTGCTTCTGAGTCTCCCCAGGGGAGTCAGGCCTCGTCTCGAGTGGGGGCATGCACGTGCGCTTTCCTCCCGAGCTGCAGCAGTAGTGTCATGCTTCCTGTCACGTGGATCAAGGGATCTGTGGCTTTCCCTCGAGGCTGTCCCTCGAGGCTTTCCCACGAGGCTTTCCCACAGGGCTGTGCCACGTGCCACCTTGGTGTGAGTCGATCCTCGGCGTGAAAGACGAGCCGGTGAACGGAAAAGAGGTTCCTCTGGAATGGACTGAGACATCTGGGGGACTCTTGGAATGGTGGCACGACCCTGGAGTTCCTCTCGCCGTTCCTGTAGAGAGGGCCTCCTCTTGAGATGCGACGGGAAGGCCGGGAACTCTTTCCCGACGAAGCAGGGAAAGGATCCCTCATCTCGAGCTACGAGGCGGAAAAGGGGCTCCTCTGGATGTGGGCGGGACCCTCGTGATTCTTCTCGAGTGGAGACGGGTATGTCGGGGAACTTCTTGATTTGCACCAAGGGTGTGAAGGACCCTTTCGAAGTTCCAGAGGGGAGGTGTGATCAGCCTCGAGACACCTCAGCGGACATGGGCCTCATCTGGCCTGGAGGGGAGAACCTCCTGGATTTTCTCGAGTTGCGGCAGGTCTTCTCGAGTTACGACGGGGACCTCAGGGACCCGCTCTGGTGGCCTCAGGAAAGGCCAGTCCCCATGCGAGTTGCTAGGGGACCTCTCGGGATTCCTCTCCCGTCCATGCCGGGGCCTCAGTCCTTGTGTGGAGTCGGGGCCGGAACCTGAGGATTCCTCTCCAGTGTTGCCATGGATCTTGGGGTGCTTCTGAGTCTCCCCAGGGGAGTCAGGCCTCGTTTCGAGTGGGGGCATGCACGTGCGCTTTCCTCCCGCGCTGCAGCAGTAGTGTCACGCTTCCTGTCACGTGGATCAAGGGATCTGTGGCTTTCCCTCGAGGCTGTCCCTCGAGGCTTTCCCACGAGGCTTTCCCACAGGGCTGTGCCACGTGCCACCTTGGTGTGAGTCGATCCTCGGCGTGAACGACGAGCCGGTGAAGGGAAAAGAGGTTCCTCTGGAATGGACTGAGACATCTGGGGGACTCTTGGAATGGTGGCACGACCCTGGAGTTCCTCTCGCCGTTCCTGTTGAGAGGGCCTCCTCTTGAGATGCGACGGGAAGGCCGGGAACTCTTTCCCGACGAAGCAGGGAAAGGATCCCTCATCTCGAGCTACGAGGCGGAAACGGGGCTCCTCTGGATGTGGGCGGGACCCTCGTGATTCCTCTCGAGTGGAGACGGGTATGTCGGGGAACTTCTTGATTTGCACCAAGGGTGTGAAGGAGCCTTTCGAAGTTCCAGAGGTGAGGTGTGATCAGCCTCGAGACGCCTCAGCGGAAATGGGCCTCATCTCGCCTGGATGGGAGAACCTCCTGGATTTTCTCGAGTTGCGGCAGGTCTTCTCGAGTTACGACGGGGACCTCAGTTACCCGCTCTGGTGGCCTCAGGAAAGGCCAGTCCCCATGCGAGTTGCTAGGGGACCTCTCGGGATTCCTCTCCCGTCCATGCCGGGGCCTCAGTCCTTGTGTAGATTCGGGGCCGGAACCTGAGGATTCTTCTCCAGTGTTGCCATGGATCTTGGGGTGCTTCTGAGTCTCCCCAGGGGAGTCAGGCCTCGTCTCGAGTGGGGGCATGCACGTGCGCTTTCCTCCCGAGCTGCAGCAGTAGTGTCACGCTTCCTGTCACGTGGATCAAGGGATCTGTGGCTTTCCCTCGAGGCTGTCCCTCGAGGCTTTCCCACGAGGCTTTCCCACAGGGCTGTGCCACGTGCCACCTTGGTGTGAGTCGATCCTCGGCGTGAAAGACGAGCCGGTGAACGGAAAAGAGGTTCCTCTGGAATGGACTGAGACATCTGGGGGACTCTTGGAATGGTGGCACGACCCTGGAGTTCCTCTCGCCATTCCTGTTGAGAGGGCCTCCTCTTGAGATGCGACGGGAACGCCGGGAACTCTTTCCCGACGAAGCAGGGAAAGGATCCCTCATCTCGAGCTACGAGGCGGAAACGGGGCTCCTCTGGATGTGGGCGGGACCCTCGTGATTCCTCTCGAGTGGAGACGGCTAGGTCGGGGAACTTCTTGATTTGCACCAAGGGTGTGAAGGACCCTTTCGAAGTTCCAGAGGTGAGGTGTGATCAGCCTCGAGACGCCTCAGCGGAAATGGGCCTCATCTCGCCTGGAGGGGAGAACCTCCTGGATTTTCTCGAGTTGCGGCAGGTCTTCTCGAGTTACGACGGGGACCTCAGGGAACCGCTCTGGTGGCCTCAGGAAAGGCCAGTCCCCATGCGAGTTGCTAGGGGACCTCTCGGGATTCCTCTCCCGTCCATGCCGGGGCCTCAGTCCTTGTGTGGAGTCGGGGCCGGAACCTGAGGATTCCTCTCCAGTGTTGCCATGGATCTTGGGGTGCTTCTGAGTCTCCCCAGGGGAGTCAGGCCTCGTCTCGAGTGGGGGCATGCACGTGCGCTTTCCTCCCGAGCTGCAGCAGTAGTGTCATGCTTCCTGTCACGTGGATCAAGGGATCTGTGGCTTTCCCTCGAGGCTGTCCCTCGAGGCTTTCCCACGAGGCTTTCCCACAGGGCTGTGCCACGTGCCACCTTGGTGTGAGTCGATCCTCGGCGTGAAAGACGAGCCGGTGAACGGAAAAGAGGTTCCTCTGGAATGGACTGAGACATCTGGGGGACTCTTGGAATGGTGGCACGACCCTGGAGTTCCTCTCGCCGTTCCTGTAGAGAGGGCCTCCTCTTGAGATGCGACGGGAAGGCCGGGAACTCTTTCCCGACGAAGCAGGGAAAGGATCCCTCATCTCGAGCTACGAGGCGGAAAAGGGGCTCCTCTGGATGTGGGCGGGACCCTCGTGATTCTTCTCGAGTGGAGACGGGTATGTCGGGGGAACTTCTTGATTTGCACCAAGGGTGTGAAGGACCCTTTCGAAGTTTCAGAGGGGAGGTGTGATCAGCCTCGAGACACCTCAGCGGACATGGGCCTCATCTGGCCTGGAGGGGAGAACCTCCTGGATTTTCTCGAGTTGCGGCAGGTCTTCTCGAGTTACGACGGGGACCTCAGGGACCCGCTCTGGTGGCCTCAGGAAAGGCCAGTCCCCATGCGAGTTGCTAGGGGACCTCTCGGGATTCCTCTCCCGTCCATGCCGGGGCCTCAGTCCTTGTGTGGAGTCGGGGCCGGAACCTGAGGATTCCTCTCCAGTGTTGCCATGGATCTTGGGGTGCTTCTGAGTCTCCCCAGGGGAGTCAGGCCTCGTTTCGAGTGGGGGCATGCACGTGCGCTTTCCTCCCGCGCTGCAGCAGTAGTGTCACGCTTCCTGTCACGTGGATCAAGGGATCTGTGGCTTTCCCTCGAGGCTGTCCCTCGAGGCTTTCCCACGAGGCTTTCCCACAGGGCTGTGCCACGTGCCACCTTGGTGTGAGTCGATCCTCGGCGTGAAAGACGAGCCGGTGAAGGGAAAAGAGGTTCCTCTGGAATGGACTGAGACATCTGGGGGACTCTTGGAATGGTGGCACGACCCTGGAGTTCCTCTCGCCGTTCCTGTTGAGAGGGCCTCCTCTTGAGATGCGACGGGAAGGCCGGGAACTCTTTCCCGACGAAGCAGGGAAAGGATCCCTCATCTCGAGCTACGAGGCGGAAACGGGGCTCCTCTGGATGTGGGCGGGACCCTCGTGATTCCTCTCGAGTGGAGACGGGTATGTCGGGGAACTTCTTGATTTGCACCAAGGGTGTGAAGGAGCCTTTCGAAGTTCCAGAGGTGAGGTGTGATCAGCCTCGAGACGCCTCAGCGGAAATGGGCCTCATCTCGCCTGGAGGGGAGAACCTCCTGGATTTTCTCGAGTTGCGGCAGGTCTTCTCGAGTTACGACGGGGACCTCAGGGAACCGCTCTGGTGGCCTCAGGAAAGGCCAGTCCCCATGCGAGTTGCTAGGGGACCTCTCGGGATTCCTCTCCCGTCCATGCCGGGGCCTCAGTCCTTGTGTGGAGTCGGGGCCGGAACCTGAGGATTCCTCTCCAGTGTTGCCATGGATCTTGCGGTGCTTCTGAGTCTCCCCAGGGGAGTCAGGCCTCGTCTCGAGTGGGGGCATGCACGTGCGCTTTCCTCCCGAGCTGCAGCAGTAGTGTCACGCTTCCTGTCACGTGGATCAAGGGATCTGTGGCTTTCCCTCGAGGCTGTCCCTCGAGGCTTTCCCACGAGGCTTTCCCACAGGGCTGTGCCACGTGCCACCTTGGTGTGAGTCGATCCTCGGCGTGAAAGACGAGCCGGTGAAGGGAAAAGAGTTTCCTCTGGAATGGACTGAGACATCTGGGGGACTCTTGGAATGGTGGCACGACCCTGGAGTTCCTCTCGCCGTTCCTGTTGAGAGGGCCTCCTCTTGAGATGCGACGGGAAGGCCGGGAACTCTTTCCCGACGAAGCAGGGAAAGGATCCCTCATCTCGAGCTACGAGGCGGAAACGGGGCTCCTCTGGATGTGGGCGGGACCCTCGTGATTCCTCTCGAGTGGAGACGGCTAGGTCGGGGAACTTCTTGATTTGCACCAAGGGTGTGAAGGAGCCATTCGAAGTTCCAGGGGTGAGGTGTGATCAGCCTCGAGACGCCTCAGCGGAAATGGGCCTCATCTCGCCTGGAGGGGAGAACCTACTGGATTTTCTCGAGTTGCGGCAGGTCTTCTCGAGTTACGACGGGGACCTCAGGGACCCGCTCTGGTGGCCTCAGGAAAGGCCAGTCCCCATGCGAGTTGCTAGGGTCCCTCTCGGGATTCCTCTCCCGTCCATGCCGGGGCCTCAGTCCTTGTGTGGAGTCGGGGCCGGAACCTGAGGATTCCTCTCCAGTGTTGCCATGGATCTTGGGGTGCTTCTGAGTCTCCCCAGGGGAGTCAGGCCTCGTCTCGAGTTTGGGCATGCACGTGCGCTTTCCTCCCGAGCTGCAGCAGTAGTGTCACGCTTCCTGTCACGTGGATCAAGGGGGTCTGTGGCTTTCCCTCGAGGCTGTCCCTCGAGGCTTTCC
This sequence comes from Budorcas taxicolor, assembly GCF_023091745.1. Taxonomy (NCBI): domain Eukaryota; kingdom Metazoa; phylum Chordata; class Mammalia; order Artiodactyla; family Bovidae; genus Budorcas; species Budorcas taxicolor. Next base: position 31,357 of record NW_026292683.1, on the reverse strand, counting down.
CACGAGGCTTTCCCACAGGGCTGTGCCACGTGCCACCTTTGTGTGAGTCGATCCTCGGCGTGAAAGACGAGCCGGTGAGGGGAAAAGAGGTTCCTCTGGAATGGACTGTGACATCTGGGGGACTCTTGGAATGGTGGCACGACCCTGGAGTTCCTCTCGCCATTCCTGTTGAGAGGGCCTCCTCTTGAGATGCGACGGGAAGGCCGGGAACTCTTTCCCGACGAAGCAGGGAAAGGATCCCTCATCTCGAGCTACGAGGCGGAAACGGGGCTCCTCTGGATGTGGGCGGGACCCTCGTGATTCCTCTCGAGTGGAGACGGGTATGTCGGGGAACTTCTTGATTTGCACCAAGGGTGTGAAGGAGCCTTTCGAAGTTCCAGAGGTGAGGTGTGATCAGCCTCGAGACGCCTCAGCGGACATGGGCCTCATCTCGCCTGGAGGGGAGAACGTCCTGGATTTTCTCGAGTTGCGGCAGGTCTTCTCGAGTTACGACGGGGACCTCAGGGACCCGCTCTGGTGGCCTCAGGACAGGCCAGTCCCCATGCGAGTTCCTAGGGGACCTCTCGGGATTCCTCTCCCGTCCATGCCGGGGCCTCAGTCCTTGTGTGGAGTCGGAGCCGGAACCTGAGGATTCCTCTCCAGTGTTGCCATGGATCTTGGGGTGCTTCTGAGTCTCCCCAGGGGAGTCAGGCCTCGTCTCGAGTGGGGGCATGCACGTGCGCTTTCCTCCCGAGCTGCAGCAGTAGTGTCACGCTTCCTGTCACGTGGATCAAGGGATCTGTGGCTTTCCCTCGCGGCTATCCCTCGAGGCTTTCCCACGAGGCTTTCCCACAGGGCTGTGCCACGTGCCACCTTGGTGTGAGTCGATCCTCGGCGTGAAAGACGAGCCGGTGAAGGGAAAAGAGGTTCCTCTGGAATGGACTGAGACATCTGGGGGACTCTTGGATTGGTGGCACGACCCTGGAGTTCCTCTCGCCGTTCCTGTTGAGAGGGCCTCCTCTTGAGATGCGACGGGAACGCCGGGAACTCTTTCCCGACGAAGCAGGGAAAGGATCCCTCATCTCGAGCTACGAGGCGGAAACGGGGCTCCTCTGGATGTGGGCGGGACCCTCGTGATTCCTCTCGAGTGGAGACGGGTATGTCGGGAACTTCTTGATTTGCACCAAGGGTGTGAAGGACCCTTTCGAAGTTCAAGAGGGGAGGTGTGATCAGCCTCGAGACGCCTCAGCGGAAATGGGCCTCATCTCGCCTGGAGGGGAGAACCTCCTGGATTTTCTCGAGTTGCGGCAGGTCTTCTCGAGTTACGACGGGGACCTCAGTTACCCGCTCTGGTGGCCCCAGGAAAGGCCAGTCCCCATGCGAGTTGCTAGGGGACCTCTCGGGATTCCTCTGCCGTCCATGCCGGGGCCTCAGTCCTTGTGTAGATTCTGGGCCGGAACCTGAGGATTCCTCTCCAGTGTTGCCATGGATCTTGGGGTGCTTCTGAGTCTCCCCAGGGGAGTCAGGCCTCGTCTCGAGTGGGGGCATGCACGTGCGCTTTCCTCCCGAGCTGCAGCAGTAGTGTCACGCTTCCTGTCACGTGGATCAAGGGATCTGTGGCTTTCCCTCGAGGCTGTCCCTCGAGGCTTTCCCACGAGGCTTTCCCACAGGGCTGTGCCACGTGCCACCTTTGTGTGAGTCCATCCTCGGCGTGAAAGACGAGCCGGTGAGGGGAAAAGAGGTTCCTCTGGAATGGACTGAGACATCTGGGGGACTCTTGGAATGGTGGCACGACCCTGGAGTTCCTCTCGCCGTTCCTGTTGAGAGGGCCTCCTCTTGAGATGCGACGGGAACGCCGGGAACTCTTTCCCGACGAAGCAGGAAAAGGATCCCTCATCTCGAGCTACGAGGCGGAAAAGGGGCTTCTCTGGATGTGGGCGGGACCCTCGTGATTCCTCTCGAGTGGAGACGGGTACGTCGGGGAACTTCTTGATTTGCACCAAGGGTGTGAAGGACCCTTTCGAAGTTCCAGAGGGGAGGTGTGATCAGCCTCGAGACGACTCAGCGGACATGGGCCTCATCTGGCCTGGAGGGGAGAACCTCCTGGATTTTCTCGAGTTGCGGCAGGTCTTCTCCAGTTACGACGGGGACCTCAGGGACCCGCTCTGGTGGCCTCAGGAAAGGCCAGTCCCCATGCGAGTTGCTAGGGGACCTCTCGGGATTCCTCTCCCGTCCATGCCGGGGCCTCAGTCCTTGTGTGGAGTCGGAGCCGGAACCTGAGGATTCCTCTCCAGTGTTGCCATGGATCTTGGGGTGCTTCTGAGTCTCCCCAGGGGAGTCAGGCCTCGTCTCGAGTGGGGGCATGCACGTGCGCTTTCCTCCCGAGCTGCAGCAGTAGTGTCACGCTTCCTGTCACGTGGATCAAGGGATCTGTGGCTTACCCTCGAGGCTGTCCCTCGAGGCTTTCCCACGAGGCTTTCCCACAGGGCTGTGCCACGTGCCACCTTGGTGTGAGTCGATCCTCGGCGTGAAAGACGAGCCGGTGAAGGGAAAAGAGGTTCCTCTGGAATGGACTGAGACATCTGGGGGACTCTTGGAATGGTGGCACGACCCTGGAGTTCCTCTCGCCGTTCCTGTAGAGAGGGCCTCCTCTTGAGATGCGACGGAACGCCGGGAACTCTTTCCCGACGAAGCAGGGAAAGGATCCCTCATCTCGAGCTACGAGGCGGAAACGGGGCTCCTCTGGATGTGGGCGGGACCCTCGTGATTCCTCTCGAGTGGAGACGGGTATGTCGGGGAACTTCTTGATTTGCACCAAGGGTGTGAAGGACCCTTTCGAAGTTCCAGAGGGGAGGTGTGATCAGCCTCGAGACGCCTCAGCGGAAATGGGCCTCATCTGGCCTGGAGGGGAGAACCTCCTGGATTTTCTCGAGTTGCGGCAGGTCTTCTCGAGTTACGACGGGGACCTCAGTTACCCGCTCTGTTGGCCTCAGGAAAGGCCAGTCCCCATGCGAGTTGCTAGGGGACCTCTCGGGATTCCTCTGCCGTCCATGCCGGGGCCTCAGTCCTTGTGTGGAGTCGGAGCCGGAACCTGAGGATTCCTCTCCAGTGTTGCCATGGATCTTGGGGTGCTTCTGAGTCTCCCCAGGGGAGTCAGGCCTCGTCTCGAGTGGGGGCATGCACGTGCGCTTTCCTCCCGAGCTGCAGCAGTAGTGTCACGCTTCCTGTCACGTGGATTAAGGGATCTGTGGCTTTCCCACGAGGCTTTCCCACAGGGCTGTGCCACGTGCCACCTTGGTGTGAGTCGATCCTCGGCGTGAAAGACGAGCCGGTGAAGGGAAAAGAGGTTCCTCTGGAATGGACTGAGACATCTGGGGGACTCTTGGAATGGTGGCACGACCCTGGAGTTCCTCTCGCCGTTCCTGTTGAGAGGGCCTCCTCTTGAGATGCGACGGGAACGCCGGGAACTCTTTCCCGACGAAGCAGGGAAAGGATCCCTCATCTCGAGCTACGAGGCGGAATCGGGGCTCCTCTGGATGTGGGCGGGACCCACGTGATTCCTCTCGAGTGGAGACGGCTAGGTGGGGAACTTATTGATTTGCACCAAGGGTGTGAAGTACCCTTTCGAAGTTCCAGAGGTGAGGTGTGATCAGCCTCGAGACGCCTCAGCAGAAATGGGCCTCATCTCGCCTGGAGGGGAGAACCTCCTGGATTTTCTCGAGTTGCGGCAGCTCTTCTCGAGTTACGACGGGGACCTCAGGGACCCGCTCTGGTGGCCTCAGGAAAGGCCAGTCCCCATGCGAGTTGCTAGGGGACCTCTCGGGATTCCTCTCCCGTCCATGCCGGGTCCTCAGTCCTTGTGTGGAGTCGGGGCCGGAACCTGAGGATTCCTCTCCAGTGTTGCCATGGATCTTGGGGTGCTTCTGAGTATCCCCAGGGGAGTCAGGCCTCGTCTCGAGTGGGGGCATGCACGTGCGCTTTCCTCCCGAGCTGCAGCAGTAGTGTCACGCTTCCTGTCACGTGGATCAAGGGATCTGTGGCTTTCCCTCGAGGCTGTCCCTCGAGGCTTTCCCACGAGGCTTTCCCACAGGGCTGTGCCACGTGCCACCTTGGTGTGAGTCGATCCTCGGCGTGAAAGACGAGCCGGTGAAGGGAAAAGAGGATCCTCTGGAATGGACTGAGACATCTGGGGGACTCTTGGAATGGTGGCACGACCCTGGAGTTCCTCTCGCCGTTCCTGTTGAGAGGGCCTCCTCTTGAGATGCGACGGGAACGCCGGGAACTCTTTCCCGACGAAGCAGGGAAAGGATCCCTCATCTCGAGCTACGAGGCGGAAACGGGGCTCCTCTGGATGTGGGCGGGACCCTCGTGATTCCTCTCGAGTGGAGACGGCTAGGTCGGGGAACTTCTTGATTTGCACCCAGGGTGTGAAGGAGCCTTTCGAAGTTCCAGAGGTGAGGTGTGATCAGCCTCGAGACGCCTCAGCGGACATGGGCCTCATCTGGCCTGGAGGGGAGAACCTCCTGGATTTTCTCGAGTTGCGGCAGGTCTTCTCGAGTTACGACGGGGACCTCATGGACCCGCTCTGGTGGCCTCAGGAAAGGCCAGTCCCCATGCGAGTTGCCAAGGGACCTCTCGGGATTCCTCTCCCGTCCATGCCGGGGCCTCAGTCCTTGTGTGGAGTCGGGGCCGGAACCTGAGGATTCCTCTCCAGTGTTGCCATGGATCTTGGGGTGCTTCTGAGTCTCCCCAGGGGAGTCAGGCCTCGTCTCGTGTGGGGGCATGCACGTGCGCTTTCCTCCCGAGCTGCAGCAGTAGTGTCACGCTTCCTGTCACGTGGATCAAGGGATCTGTGGCTTTCCCTCGAGGCTGTCCCTCGAGGCTTTCCCTCGAGGCTTTCCCACAGGGCTGTGCCACGTGCCACCTTGGTGTGAGTCGATCCTCGGTGTGAAAGACGAGCCGGTGAAGGGAAAAGAGGTTCCTCTGGAATGGACTGAGACATCTGGGGGACTCTTGGAATGGTGGCACGACCCTGGAGTTCCTCTCGCCGTTCCTGTTGAGAGGGTCTCCTCTTGAGATGCGACGGGAACGCCGGGAACTCTTTCCCGACGAAGCAGGGAAAGGATCCCCTCATCTCGAGCTATGAGGCGGAAACGGGGCTCCTCTGGATGTGGGCGGGACCTCGTGATTCCTCTCGAGTGGGAGACGCCTAGGTCGGGGAACTTCTTGATTTGCACCAAGGGTGTGAAGGAGCCTTTCGAAGTTCCAGAGGTGAGGTGTGATCAGCCTCGAGACGCCTCAGCGGAAATGGGCCTCATCTCGCCTGGAGGGGAGAACCTCCTGGATTTTCTCGAGTTGCGGCAGGTCTTCTCGAGTTACGACGGGGACCTCAGGGACCCGCTCTGGTGGCCTCAGGAAAGGCCAGTCCCCATGCGAGTTGCTAGGGGACCTCTCGGGATTCCTCTCCCGTCCATGCCGGGGCCTCAGTCCTTGTGTGGAGTCGGGGCCGGAACCTGAGGATTCCTCTCCAGTGTTGCCATGGATCTTGGGGTGCTTCTGAGTCTCCCCAGGGGAGTCAGGCCTCGTCTCGAGTGGGGCATGCACGTGCGCTTTCCTCCCGAGCTGCAGCAGTAGTGTCACGCTTCCTGTCACGTGGATCAAGGGATCTGTGGCTTTCCCTCGAGGCTGTCCCTCGAGGCTTTCCCACGAGGCTTTCCCACAGGGCTGTGCCACGTGCCACCTTGGTGTGAGTCGATCCTCGGCGTGAAAGACGAGCCGGTGAAGGGAAAAGAGGTTCCTCTGGAATGGACTGAGACATCTGGGGGACTCTTGGAATGGTGGCACGACCCTGGAGTTCCTCTCGCCGTTCCTGTTGAGAGGGCCTCCTCTTGAGATGCGACGGGAAGGCCGGGAACTCTTTCCCGACGAAGCAGGGAAAGGATCCCTCATCTCGAGCTACGAGGCGGAAACGGGGCTCCTCTGGATGTGGGCGGGACCCTCGTGATTCCTCTCGAGTGGAGACGGGTATGTCGGGGAACTTCTTGATTTGCACCAAGGGTGTGAAGGACCCTTTCGAAGTTCCAGAGGGGAGGTGTGATCAGCCTCGAGACGCCTCAGCGGAAATGGGCCTCATCTGGCCTGGAGGGGAGAACCTCCTGGATTTTCTCGAGTTGCGGCAGGTCTTCTCGAGTTACGACGGGGACCTCAGTTACCCGCTCTGTTGGCCTCAGGAAAGGCCAGTCCCCATGCGAGTTGCTAGGGGACCTCTCGGGATTCCTCTGCCGTCCATGCCGGGGCCTCAGTCCTTGTGTGGAGTCGGAGCCGGAACCTGAGGATTCCTCTCCAGTGTTGCCATGGATCTTGGGGTGCTTCTGAGTCTCCCCAGGGGAGTCAGGCCTCGTCTCGAGTGGGGGCATGCACGTGCGCTTTCCTCCCGAGCTGCAGCAGTAGTGTCACGCTTCCTGTCACGTGGATTAAGGGATCTGTGGCTTTCCCACGAGGCTTTCCCACAGGGCTGTGCCACGTGCCACCTTGGTGTGAGTCGATCCTCGGCGTGAAAGACGAGCCGGTGAAGGGAAAAGAGGTTCCTCTGGAATGGACTGAGACATCTGGGGGACTCTTGGAATGGTGGCACGACCCTGGAGTTCCTCTCGCCGTTCCTGTTGAGAGGGCCTCCTCTTGAGATGCGACGGGAACGCCGGGAACTCTTTCCCGACGAAGCAGGGAAAGGATCCCTCATCTCGAGCTACGAGGCGGAGACGGGGCTCCTCTGGATGTGGGCGGGACCCTCGTGATTCCTCTCGAGTGGAGACGGCTAGGTCGGGGAACTTCTTGATTTGCACCAAGGGTGTGAAGGACCCTTTCGAAGTTCCAGAGGTGAGGTGTGATCAGCCTCGAGACGCCTCAGCAGAAATGGGCCTCATCTCGCCTGGAGGGGAGAACCTCCTGGATTTTCTCGAGTTGCGGCAGCTCTTCTCGAGTTACGACGGGGACCTCAGGGACCCGCTCTGGTGGCCTCAGGAAAGGCCAGTCCCCATGCGAGTTGCTAGGGGACCTCTCGGGATTCCTCTCCCGTCCATGCCGGGTCCTCAGTCCTTGTGTGGAGTCGGGGCCGGAACCTGAGGATTCCTCTCCAGTGTTGCCATGGATCTTGGGGTGCTTCTGAGTCTCCCCAGGGGAGTCAGGCCTCGTCTCGAGTGGGGGCATGCACGTGCGCTTTCCTCCCGAGCTGCAGCAGTAGTGTCACGCTTCCTGTCACGTGGATCAAGGGATCTGTGGCTTTCCCTCGAGGCTGTCCCTCGAGGCTTTCCCACGAGGCTTTCCCACAGGGCTGTGCCACGTGCCACCTTGGTGTGAGTCGATCCTCGGCGTGAAAGACGAGCCGGTGAAGGGAAAAGAGGATCCTCTGGAATGGACTGAGACATCTGGGGGACTCTTGGAATGGTGGCACGACCCTGGAGTTCCTCTCGCCGTTCCTGTTGAGAGGGCCTCCTCTTGAGATGCGACGGGAACGCCATGAACTCTTTCCCGACGAAGCAGGGAAAGGATCCCTCATCTCGAGCTACGAGGCGGAAACGGGGCTCCTCTGGATGTGGGCGGGACCCTCGTGATTCCTCTCGAGTGGAGACGGCTATGTCGGGGAACTTCTTGATTTGCACCAAGGGTGTGAAGGAGCCTTTCGAAGTTCCAGAGGTGAGGTGTGATCAGCCTCGAGACGCCTCAGCGGAAATGGGCCTCATCTCGCCTGGAGGGGAGAACCTCCTGGATTTTCTCGAGTTGCGGCAGGTCTTCTCGAGTTACGACGGGGACCTCAGGGACCCGCTCTGGTGGCCTCAGGAAAGGCCAGTCCCCATGCGAGTTGCTAGGGGACCTCTCGGGATTCCTCTCCCGTCCATGCCGGGGCCTCAGTCCTTGTGTGGAGTCGGGGCCGGAACCTGAGGATTCCTCTCCAGTGTTGCCATGGATCTTGGGGTGCTTCTGAGTCTCCCCAGGGGAGTCAGGCCTCGTCTCGAGTGGGGGCATGCACGTGCGCTTTCCTCCCGAGCTGCAGCAGTAGTGTCACGCTTCCTGTCACGTGGATCAAGGGATCTGTGGCTTTCCCTCGAGGCTGTCCCTCGAGGCTTTCCCACGAGGCTTTCCCACAGGGCTGTGCCACGTGCCACCTTGGTGTGAGTCGATCCTCGGCGTGAAAGACGAGCCGGTGAAGGGAAAAGAGGTTCCTCTGGAATGGACTGAGACATCTGGGGGACTCTTGGAATGGTGGCACGACCCTGGAGTTCTTCTCGCCGTTCCTGTTGAGAGGGACTCCTCTTGAGATGCGACGGGAAGGCCGGGAACTCTTTCCCGACGAAGCAGGGAAAGGATCCCTCATCTCGAGCTACGAGGCGGAAACGGGGCTCCTCTGGATGTGGGCGGGACCCTCGTGATTCCTCTCGAGTGGAGACGGGTATGTCGGGGATCTTCTTGATTTGCACCAAGGGTGTGAAGGACCCTTTCGAAGTTCCAGAGGTGAGGTGTGATCAGCCTCGAGACGCCTCAGCGGAAATGGGCCTCATCTCGCCTGGAGGGGAGAACCTCCTGGATTTTCTCGAGTTGCGGCAGGTCTTCTCGTGTTACAACGGGGACCTCAGGGACCCGCTCTGGTGGCCTCAGGAAAGGCCAGTCCCCATGCGAGTTGCTAGGGGACCTCTCGGGATTCCTCTCCCGTCCATGCCGGGGCCTCAGTCCTTGTGTGGAGTCGGGGCCGGAACCTGAGGATTCCTCTCCAGTGTTGCCATGGATCTTGGGGTGCTTCTGAGTCTCCCCAGGGGAGTCAGGCCTCGTCTCGAGTGGGGGCATGCACGTGCGCTTTCCTCCCGAGCTGCAGCTGTAGTGTCACGCTTCCTGTCACGTGGATCAAGGGATCTGTGGCTTTCCCTCGAGGCTGTCCCTCGAGGCTTTCCAACGAGGCTTTCCCACAGGGCTGTGCCACGTGCCACCTTGGTGTGAGTCGATCCTCGGCGTGAAAGACGAGCCGGTGAAGGGAAAAGAGGATCCTCTGGAATGGACTGAGACATCTGGGGGACTCTTGGAATGGTGGCACGACCCTGGAGTTCCTCTCGCCGTTCCTGTTGAGAGGGACTCCTCTTGAGATGCGACGGGAACGCCGGGAACTCTTTCCCGACGAAGCAGGGAAAGGATCCCTCATCTCGAGCTACGAGGCGGAAACGGGGCTCCTCTGGATGTGGGCGGGACCCTCGTGATTCCTCTCGAGTGGAGACGGCTAGGTCGGGGAACTTCTTGATTTGCACCAAGGGTGTGAAGGAGCCTTTCGAAGTTCCAGAGGTGAGGTGTGATCAGCCTCGAGACGCCTCAGCGGAAATGGGCCTCATCTCGCCTGGAGGGGAGAACCTCCTGGATTTTCTCGAGTTGCGGCAGGTCTTCTCGAGTTACAACGGGGACCTCAGGGACCCGCTCTGGTGGCCTCAGGAAAGGCCAGTCCCCATGCGAGTTGCTAGGGGACCTCTCGGGATTCCTCTCCCGTCCATGCCGGGGCCTCAGTCCTTGTGTGCAGTCGGGGCCGGAACCTGAGGATTCCTCTCCAGTGTTGCCATGGATCTTGGGGTGCTTCTGAGTCTCCCCAGGGGAGTCAGGCCTCGTCTCGAGTGGGGGCATGCACGTGCGCTTTCCTCCCGAGCTGCAGCAGTAGTGTCACGCTTCCTGTCACGTGGATCAAGGGATCTGTGGCTTTCCCTCGAGGCTGTCCCTCGAGGCTTTCCCACGAGGCTTTCCCACAGGGCTGTGCCACGTGCCACCTTGGTGTGAGTCGATCCTCGGCGTGAAAGACGAGCCGGTGAACGGAAAAGAGGTTCCTCTGGAATGGACTGAGACATCTGGGGGACTCTTGGAATGGTGGCACGACCCTGGAGTTCCTCTCGCCGTTCCTGTTGAGAGGGCCTCCTCTTGAGATGCGACGGGAAGGCCGGGAACTCTTTCCCGACGAAGCAGGGAAAGGATCCCTCATCTCGAGCTACGAGGCGGAAACGGGGCTCCTCTGGATGTGGGCGGGACCCTCGTGATTCCTCTCGAGTGGAGACGGCTAGGTCGGGGATCTTCTTGATTTGCACCAAGGGTGTGAAGGACCCTTTCGAAGTTCCAGAGGTGAGGTGTGATCAGCCTCGAGACGCCTCAGCGGAAATGGGCCTCATCTCGCCTGGAGGGGAGAACCTCCTGGATTTTCTCGAGATGCGGCAGGTCTTCTCGAGTTACGACGGGGACCTCAGGGACCCGCTCTGGTGGCCTCAGGAAAGGCCAGTCCCCATGCGAGTTGCTAGGGGACCTCTCGGGATTCCTCTCCCGTCCATGCCGGGGCCTCAGTCCTTGTGTGCAGTCGGGGCCGGAACCTGAGGATTCCTCTCCAGTGTTGCCATGGATCTTGGGGTGCTTCTGAGTCTCCCCAGGGGAGTCAGGCCTCGTCTCGAGTGGGGGCATGCACGTGCGCTTTCCTCCCGAGCTGCAGCAGTAGTGTCACGCTTCCTGTCACGTGGATCAAGGGATCTGTGGCTTTCCCTCGAGGCTGTCCCTCGAGGCTTTCCCACGAGGCTTTCCCACAGGGCTGTGCCACGTGCCACCTTGGTGTGAGTCGATCCTCGGCGTGAAAGACGAGCCGGTGAAGGGAAAAGAGGTTCCTCTGGAATGGACTGAGACATCTGGGGGACTCTTGGAATGGTGGCACGACCCTGGAGTTCCTCTCGCCGTTCCTGTTGAGAGGGCCTCCTCTTGAGATGCGACGGGAAGGCCGGGAACTCTTTCCCGACGAAGCAGGGAAAGGATCCCTCATCTCGAGCTACGAGGCGGAAACGGGTCTCCTCTGGATGTGGGCGGGACCCTCGTGATTCCTCTCGAGTGGAGACGGCTAGGTCGGGGATCTTCTTGATTTGCACCAAGGGTGTGAAGGACCCTTTCGAAGTTCCAGAGGTGAGGTGTGATCAGCCTCGAGACGCCTCAGCGGAAATGGGCCTCATCTCGCCTGGAGGGGAGAACCTCCTGGATTTTCTCGAGTTGCGGCAGGTCTTCTCGAGTTACGACGGGGACCTCAGGGACCCGCTCTGGTGGCCTCAGGAAAGGCCAGTCCCCATGCGAGTTGCTAGGGGACCTCTCGGGATTCCTCTCCCGTCCATGCCGGGGCCTCAGTCCTTGTGTGGAGTCGGGGCCGGAACCTGAGGATTCCTCTCCAGTGTTGCCATGGATCTTGGGGTGCTTCTGAGTCTCCCCAGGGGAGTCAGGCCTCGTCTCGAGTGGGGGCATGCACGTGCGCTTTCCTCCCGAGCTGCAGCAGTAGTGTCACGCTTCCTGTCACGTGGATAAAGGGATCTGTGGCTTTCCCTCGAGGCTGTCCCTCGAGGCTTTCCCACGAGGCTTTCCCACAGGGCTGTGCCACGTGCCACCTTGGTGTGAGTCGATCCTCGGCGTGAAAGACGAGCCGGTGAAGGGAAAAGAGGTTCCTCTGGAATGGACTGAGACATCTGGGGGACTCTTGGAATGGTGGCACGACCCTGGAGTTCCTGTCGCCGTTCCTGTTGAGAGGGACTCCTCTTGAGATGCGACGGGAAGGCCGGGAACTCTTTCCCGACGAAGCAGGGAAAGGATCCCTCATCTCGAGCTACGAGGCGGAAACGGGGCTCCTCTGGATGTGGGCGGGACCCTCGTGATTCCTCTCGAGTGGAGACGGGTATGTCGGGGATCTTCTTGATTTGCACCAAGGGTGTGAAGGACCCTTTCGAAGTTCCAGAGGTGAGGTGTGATCAGCCTCGAGACGCCTCAGCGGAAATGGGCCTCATCTCGCCTGGATGGGAGAACCTCCTGGATTTTCTCGAGTTGCGGCAGGTCTTCTCGAGTTACAACGGGGACCTCAGGGACCCGCTCTGGTGGCCTCAGGAAAGGCCAGTCCCCATGCGAGTTGCTAGGGGACCTCTCGGGATTCCTCTCCCGTCCATGCCGTGGCCTCAGTCCTTGTGTGGAGTCGGGGCCGGAACCTGAGGATTCCTCTCCAGTGTTGCCATGGATCTTGGGGTGCTTCTGAGTCTCCCCAGGGGAGTCAGGCCTCGTCTTGAGTGGGGGCATGCACGTGCGCTTTCCTCCCGAGCTGCAGCTGTAGTGTCACGCTTCCTGTCACGTGGATCAAGGGATCTGTGGCTTTCCCTCGAGGCTGTCCCTCGAGGCTTTCCAACGAGGCTTTCCCACAGGGCTGTGCCACGTGCCACCTTGGTGTGAGTCGATCCTCGGCGTGAAAGACGAGCCGGTGAAGGGAAAAGAGGATCCTCTGGAATGGACTGAGACATCTGGGGGACTCTTGGAATGGTGGCACGACCCTGGAGTTCCTCTCGCCGTTCCTGTTGAGAGGGACTCCTCTTGAGATGCGACGGGAACGCCGGGAACTCTTTCCCGACGAAGCAGGGAAAGGATCCCTCATCTCGAGCTACGAGGCGGAAACGGGGCTCCTCTGGATGTGGGCGGGACCCTCGTGATTCCTCTCGAGTGGAGACGGGTATGTCGGGGAACTTCTTGATTTGCACCAAGGGTGTGAAGGAGCCTTTCGAGGTTCCAGAGGTGAGGTGTGATCAGCCTCGAGACGCCTCAGCGGAAATGGGCCTCATCTCGCCTGGAGGGGAGAACCTCCTGGATTTTCTCGAGTTGCGGCAGGTCTTCTCGAGTTACGACGGGGACCTCAGGGACCCGCTCTGGTGGCCTCAGGAAAGGCCAGTCCCCATGCGAGTTGCTAGGGGCCCTCTCGGGATTCATCTCCCGTCCATGCCGGGGCCTCAGTCCTTGTGTGCAGTCGGGGCCGGAACCTGAGGATTCCTCTCAAGTGTTGCCATGGATCTTGGGGTGCTTCTGAGTCTCCCCAGGGGAGTCAGGCCTCGTCTCGAGTGGGGGCATGCAAGTGCGCTTTCCTCCCGAGCTGCAGCAGTAGTGTCACGCTTCCTGTCACGTGGATCAAGGGATCTGTGGCTTTCCCTCGAGGCTGTCCCTCGAGGCTTTCCCACGAGGCTTTCCCACAGGGCTGTGCCACGTGCCACCTTGGTGTGAGTCGATCCTCGGCGTGAAAGACGAGCCGGTGAAGGGAAAAGAGGTTCCTCTGGAATGGACTGAGACATCTGGGGGACTCTTGGAATGGTGGCACGACCCTGGAGTTCCTCTCGCCGTTCCTGTTGAGAGGGCCTCCTCTTGAGATGCGACGGGAAGGCCGGGAACTCTTTCCCGACGAAGCAGGGAAAGGATCCCTCATCTCGAGCTACGAGGCGGAAACGGGGCTCCTCTGGATGTGGGCGGGACCATCGTGATTCCTCTCGAGTGGAGACGGCTAGGTCGGGGATCTTCTTGATTTGCACCAAGGGTGTGAAGGACCCTTTCGAAGTTCCAGAGGTGAGGTGTGATCAGCCTCGAGACGCCTCAGCGGAAATGGGCCTCATCTCGCCTGGTGGGGAGAACCTCCTGGATTTTCTCGAGATGCGGCAGGTCTTCTCGAGTTACAACGGGGACCTCAGGGACCCGCTCTGGTGGCCTCAGGAAAGGCCAGTCCCCATGCGAGTTGCTAGGGGACCTCTCGGGATTCCTCTCCCGTCCATGCCGGGGCCTCAGTCCTTGTGTGCAGTCGGGGCCGGAACCTGAGGATTCCTCTCCAGTGTTGCCATGGATCTTGGGGTGCTTCTGAGTCTCCCCAGGGGAGTCAGGCCTCGTCTCGAGTGGGGGCATGCACGTGCGCTTTCCTCCCGAGCTGCAGCAGTAGTGTCACGCTTCCTGTCACGTGGATCAAGGGATCTGTGGCTTTCCCTCGAGGCTGTCCCTCGAGGCTTTCCCACGAGGCTTTCCCACAGGGCTGTGCCACGTGCCACCTTGGTGTGAGTCGATCCTCGGCGTGAAAGACGAGCCGGTGAACGGAAAAGAGGTTCCTCTGGAATGGACTGAGACATCTGGGGGCTCTTGGAATGGTGGCACGACCCTGGAGTTCCTCTCGCCGTTCCTGTTGAGAGGGCCTCCTCTTGAGATGCGACCGGAAGGCCGGGAACTCTTTCCCGACGAAGCAGGGAAAGGATCCCTCATCTCGAGCTACGAGGCGGAAACGGGGCTCCTCTGGATGTGGGCGGGACCCTCGTGATTCCTCTCGAGTGGAGACGGCTAGGTCGGGGATCTTCTTGATTTGCACCAAGGGTGTGAAGGACCCTTTCGAAGTTCCAGAGGTGAGGTGTGATCAGCCTCGAGACGCCTCAGCGGAAATGGGCCTCATCTCGCCTGGAGGGGAGAACCTCCTGGATTTTCTCGAGTTGTGGCAGGTCTTCTCGAGTTACAACGGGGACCTCAGGGACCCGCTCTGGTGGCCTCAGGAAAGGCCAGTCCCCATGCGAGTTGCTAGGGGACCTCTCGGGATTCCTCTCCCGTCCATGTCGGGGCCTCAGTCCTTGTGTGGAGTCGGGCCCGGAACCTGAGGATTCCTCTCCAGTGTTGCCATGGATCTTGGGGTGCTTCTGAGTCTCCCCAGGGGAGTCAGGCCTCGTCTCGAGTGGGGGCATGCACGTGCGCTTTCCTCCCGAGCTGCAGCAGTAGTGTCACGCTTCCTGTCACGTGGATCAAGGGATCTGTGGCTTTCCCTCGAGGCTGTCCCTCGAGGCTTTCCCACGAGGCTTTCCCACAGGGCTGTGCCACGTGCCACCTTGGTGTGAGTCGATCCTCGGCGTGAAAGACGAGCCGGTGAAGGGAAAAGAGGTTCCTCTGGAATGGACTGAGACATCTGGGGGACTCTTGGAATGGTGGCACGACCCTGGAGTTCCTCTCGCCGTTCCTGTAGAGAGGGCCTCCTCTTGAGATGCGACGGGAAGGCCGGGAACTCTTTCCCGACGAAGCAGGAAAGGATCCCTCATCTCGAGCTACGAGGCGGAAAAGGGGCTCCTCTGGATGTGGGCGGGACCCTCGTGATTCCTCTCGAGTGGAGACGGGTACGTCGGGGAACTTCTTGATTTGCACCAAGGGTGTGAAGGAGCCTTTCGAAGTTCCAGAGGTGAGGTGTGATCAGCCTCGAGACGCCTCAGCGGAAATGGGCCTCATCTCGCCTGGAGGGGAGAACCTCCTGGATTTTCTCGAGTTGTGGCAGGTCTTCTCGAGTTACGACGGGGACTTCAGGGACACGCTCTGGTGGCCTCAGGAAAGGCCAGTCCCCATGCGAGTTGCTAGGGGACCTCTCGGGATTCCTCTCCCGTCCATGCCGGGGCCTCAGTCCTTGTGTGGAGTCGGGGCCGGAACCTGAGGATTCCTCTCCAGTGTTGCCATGGATCTTGGGGTGCTTCTGAGTCTCCCCAGGGGAGTCAGGCCTCGTCTCGAGTGGGGGCATGCAAGTGCGCTTTCCTCCCGAGCTGCAGCAGTAGTGTCACGCTTCCTGTCACGTGGATCAAGGGATCTGTGGCTTTCCCTCGAGGCTGTCCCTCGAGGCTTTCCCACGAGGCTTTCCCACAGGGCTGTGCCACGTGCCACCTTGGTGTGAGTCGATCCTCGGCGTGAAAGACGAGCCGGTGAAGGGAAAAGAGGTTCCTCTGGAATGGACTGAGACATCTGGGGGACTCTTGGAATGGTGGCACGACCCTGGAGTTCCTCTCGCCGTTCCTGTTGAGAGGGCCTCCTCTTGAGATGCGACGGGAAGGCCGGGAACTCTTTCCCGACGAAGCAGGGAAAGGATCCCTCATCTCGAGCTACGAGGCGGAAACGGGGCTCCTCTGGATGTGGGCGGGACCCTCGTGATTCCTCTCGAGTGGAGACGGCTAGGTCGGGGAACTTCTTGATTTGCACCAAGGGTGTGAAGGACCCTTTCGAAGTTCCAGAGGTGAGGTGTGATCAGCCTCGAGACGCCTCAGCGGAAATGGGCCTCATCTCGCCTGGTGGGGAGAACCTCCTGGATTTTCTCGAGATGCGGCAGGTCTTCTCGAGTTACAACGGGGACCTCAGGGACCCGCTCTGGTGGCCTCAGGAAAGGCCAGTCCCCATGCGAGTTGCTAGGGGACCTCTCGGGATTCCTCTCCCGTCCATGCCGGGGCCTCAGTCCTTGTGTGCAGTCGGGGCCGGAACCTGAGGATTCCTCTCCAGTGTTGCCATGGATCTTGGGGTGCTTCTGAGTCTCCCCAGGGGAGTCAGGCCTCGTCTCGAGTGGGGGCATGCACGTGCGCTTTCCTCCCGAGCTGCAGCAGTAGTGTCACGCTTCCTGTCACGTGGATCAAGGGATCTGTGGCTTTCCCTCGAGGCTGTCCCTCGAGGCTTTCCCACGAGGCTTTCCCACAGGGCTGTGCCACGTGCCACCTTGGTGTGAGTCGATCCTCGGCGTGAAAGACGAGCCGGTGAACGGAAAAGAGGTTCCTCTGGAATGGACTGAGACATCTGGGGGCTCTTGGAATGGTGGCACGACCCTGGAGTTCCTCTCGCCGTTCCTGTTGAGAGGGCCTCCTCTTGAGATGCGACCGGAAGGCCGGGAACTCTTTCCCGACGAAGCAGGGAAAGGATCCCTCATCTCGAGCTACGAGGCGGAAACGGGGCTCCTCTGGATGTGGGCGGGACCCTCGTGATTCCTCTCGAGTGGAGACGGCTAGGTCGGGGATCTTCTTGATTTGCACCAAGGGTGTGAAGGACCCTTTCGAAGTTCCAGAGGTGAGGTGTGATCAGCCTCGAGACGCCTCAGCGGAAATGGGCCTCATCTCGCCTGGAGGGGAGAACCTCCTGGATTTTCTCGAGTTGTGGCAGGTCTTCTCGAGTTACAACGGGGACCTCAGGGACCCGCTCTGGTGGCCTCAGGAAAGGCCAGTCCCCATGCGAGTTGCTAGGGGACCTCTCGGGATTCCTCTCCCGTCCATGTCGGGGCCTCAGTCCTTGTGTGGAGTCGGGCCCGGAACCTGAGGATTCCTCTCCAGTGTTGCCATGGATCTTGGGGTGCTTCTGAGTCTCCCCAGGGGAGTCAGGCCTCGTCTCGAGTGGGGGCATGCACGTGCGCTTTCCTCCCGAGCTGCAGCAGTAGTGTCACGCTTCCTGTCACGTGGATCAAGGGATCTGTGGCTTTCCCTCGAGGCTGTCCCTCGAGGCTTTCCCACGAGGCTTTCCCACAGGGCTGTGCCACGTGCCACCTTGGTGTGAGTCGATCCTCGGCGTGAAAGACGAGCCGGTGAAGGGAAAAGAGGTTCCTCTGGAATGGACTGAGACATCTGGGGGACTCTTGGAATGGTGGCACGACCCTGGAGTTCCTCTCGCCGTTCCTGTAGAGAGGGCCTCCTCTTGAGATGCGACGGGAAGGCCGGGAACTCTTTCCCGACGAAGCAGGAAAGGATCCCTCATCTCGAGCTACGAGGCGGAAACGGGGCTCCTCTGGATGTGGGCGGGACCCTCGTGATTCCTCTCGAGTGGAGACGGGTACGTCGGGGAACTTCTTGATTTGCACCAAGGGTGTGAAGGAGCCTTTCGAAGTTCCAGAGGTGAGGTGTGATCAGCCTCGAGACGCCTCAGCGGAAATGGGCCTCATCTCGCCTGGAGGGGAGAACCTCCTGGATTTTCTCGAGTTGCGGCAGGTCTTCTCGAGTTACGACGGGGACCTCAGGGACCCGCTCTGGTGGCCTCAGGAAAGGCCAGTCCCCATGCGAGTTGCTAGGGGACCTCTCGGGATTCCTCTCCCGTCCATGCCGGGGCCTCAGTCCTTGTGTGGAGTCGGGGCCGGAACCTGAGGATTCCTCTCCAGTGTTGCCATGGATCTTGGGGTGCTACTGAGTCTCCCCAGGGGAATCAGGCCTCGTCTCGAGTGGGGGCATGCACGTGCACTTTCCTCCCGAGCTGCAGCAGTAGTGTCACGCTTCCTGTCACGTGGATCAAGGGATCTGTGGCTTTCCCTCGAGGCTGTCCCTCGAGGCTGTCCCTCGAGGCTTTCCCACGAGGCTTTCCCACAGGGCTGTGCCACGTTCCACCTTGGTGTGAGTCGATCCTCGGCGTGAAAGACGAGCCGGTGAAGGGAAAAGAGGATCCTCTGGAATGGACTGAGACATCTGGGGGACTCTTGGAATGGTGGCACGACCCTGGAGTTCCTCTCGACGTTCCTGTTGAGAGGGCCTCCTCTTGAGATGCGATGGGAACGCCGGGAAATCTTTCCCGACGAAGCAGGGAAAGGATCCCTCATCTCGAGCTACGAGGCGGAAACGGGGCTCCTCTGGATGTGGGCGGGACCTTCGTGATTCCTCTCGAGTGGAGACGGCTATGTCGGGGAACTTCTTGATTTGCACCAAGGGTGTGAAGGAGCCTTTCGAAGTTCCAGAGGTGAGGTGTGATCAGCCTCGAGACGCCTCAGCGGAAATGGGCCTCATCTCGCCTGGAGGGGAGCACCTCCTGGATTTTCTCGAGTTGCGGCAGGTCTTCTCGAGTTACGACGGGGACCTCAGGGACCCGCTCTGGTGGCCTCAGGAAAGGCCAGTCCCCATGCGAGTTGCTAGGGGACCTCTCGGGATTCCTCTCCCGTCCATGCCGGGGCCTCAGTCCTTGTGTGGAGTCGGGGCCGGAACCTGAGGATTCCTCTCCAGTGTTGCCATGGATCTTGGGGAGCTTCTGAGTCTCCCCAGGGTAGTCAGGCCTCGTCTCGAGTGGGGGCATGCACGTGCACTTTCCTCCCGAGCTGCAGCAGTAGTGTCACGCTTCCTGTCACGTGGATCAAGGGATCTGTGGCTTTCCCTCGAGGCTGTCCCTCGAGGCTTTTCCACGAGGCTTTCCCACAGGGCTGTGCCACGTGCCACATTGGTGTGAGTCGATCCTCGGCGTGAAAGACGAGCCGGTGAAGGGAAAAGAGGTTCCTCTGGAATGGACTTAGACATCTGGGGGACTCTTGGAATGGTGGCACGACCCTGGAGTTCCTCTCGCCGTTCCTGTTGAGAGGGCCTCCTCTTGAGATGCGACGGGAACGTCGGGAACTCTTTCCCGACGAAGCAGGGAAAGGATCCCTGATCTCGAGCTACGAGGCGGAAACGGGGCTCCTCTGGATGTGGGCGGGACCCTCGTGATTCCTCTCGAGTGGAGACGGCTATGTCGGGGAACTTCTTGATTTGCACCAAGGGTGTGAAGGAGCCTTTCGAAGTTCCAGAGGTGAGGTGTGATCAGCCTCGAGACGCTTCAGCGGAAATGGGCCTCATCTCGCCTGGAGGGGAGAACCTCCTGGATTTTCTCGAGTTGCGGGAGGTCTTCTCGAGTTACGACGGGGACCTCAGGGACCCGCTCTGGTGGCCTCAGGAAAGGCCAGTCCCCACGCGAGTTGCTAGGGGACCTCTCGGGATTACTCTCCCGTCCATGCCGGGGCCTCAGTCCTTGTGTGGAGTCAGGCCCGGAACCTGAGGATTCCTCTCCAGTGTTGCCATGGATCTTGGGGTGCTTCTGAGTCTCCCCAGGGGAGTCAGGCCTCGTCTCGAGTGGGGGCATGCACGTGCGCTTTCCTCCCGAGCTGCAGCAGTAGTGTCACGCTTCCTGTCACGTGGATCAAGGGATCTGTGGCTTTCCCTCTAGGCTGTCCCTCGAGGCTTTTCCACGAGGCTTTCCCACAGGGCTGTGCCACGTGCCACCTTGGTGTGAGTCGATCCTCGGCGTGAAAGACGAGCCGGTGAAGGGAAAAGAGGTTCCTCTGGAATGGACTGAGACATCTGGGGGACTATTGGAATGGTGGCACGACCCTGGAGTTCCTCTCGCCGTTCCTGTTGAGAGGGCCTCCTCTTGAGATGCGACGGGAACGTCGGGAACTCTTTCCCGACGAAGCAGGGAAAGGATCCCTGATCTCGAGCTACGAGGCGGAAACGGGGCTCCTCTGGATGTGGGCGGGACCCTCGTGATTCCTCTCGAGTGGAGACGGGTATGTCGGGGAACTTCTTGATTTGCACCAAGGGTGTGAAAGACCCTTTCGAAGTTCCAGAGGTGAGGTGTGATCAGCCTCGAGACGCCTCAGCGGAAATGGGCCTCATCTCGCCTGGAGGGGAGAACCTCCTGGATTTTCTCGAGTTGCGGGAGGTCTTCTCGAGTTACGACGGGGACCTCAGGGACCCGCTCTGGTGGCCTCAGGAAAGGCCAGTCCCCACGCGAGTTGCTAGGGGACCTCTCGGGATTACTCTCCCGTCCATGCCGGGGCCTCAGTCCTTGTGTGGAGTCGGGGCCGGAACCTGAGGATTCCTCTCCAGTGTTGCCATGGATCTTGGGGTGCTTCTGAGTATCCCCAGGGGAGTCAGGCCTCGTCTCGAGTGGGGGCATGCACGTGCGCTTTCCTCCCGAGCTGCAGCAGTAGTGTCACGCTTCCTGTCACGTGGATCAAGGGATCTGTGGCTTTCCCTCGAGGCTGTCCCTCGAGGCTTTCCCACGAGGCTTTCCAACAGGGCTGTGCCACGTGCCACCTTGGAGTGAGTCGATCCTCGGCGTGAATGACGAGCCGCTGAAGGGAAAAGAGGTTCCTCTGGAATGGACTGAGACATCTGGGGGACTCTTGGAATGGTGGCACGACCTGGAGTTCCTCTCGCCGTTCCTGTTGAGAGGGCCTCCTCTTGAGAGGCGACGGGATCGCCGGGAACTCTTTCCCGACGAAGCAGGGAAAGGATCCCTCATCTCGAGCTACGAGGCGGAAACGGGGCTCCACTGGATGTGGGCGGGACCCTCGTGATTCCTCTCGAGTGGAGACGGCTAGGTCGGGGAACTTCTTGATTTGCACCAAGGGTGTGAAGGACCCTTTCGAAGTTCCAGAGGGGAGGTGTGATCAGCCTCGAGACGCCTCAGCGGAAATGGGCCTCATCTCGCCTGGAGGGGAGAACCTCCTGGATTTTCTCCAGTTGCGGCAGGTCTTCTCGAGTTACGACGGGGACCTCAGTTACCGGCCCTGGTGGCCTCAGGAAAGGCCAGTCCCCATGCGAGTTGCTAGGGGACCTCTCGGGATTCCTCTCCCGTCCATGCCGGGGCCTCAGTCCTTGTGTGGAGTCGGGGCCGGAACCTGAGGATTCCTCTCCAGTGTTGCCATGGATCTTGGGGTGCTTCTGAGTCTCCCCAGGGGAGTCAGGCCTCGTCTCGAGTGGGGGCATGCACGTGCGCTTTCCTCCCGAGCTGCAGCAGTAGTGTCACGCTTCCTGTCACGTGGATCAAGGGATCTGTGGCTTTCCCTCGAGGCTGTCCCTCGAGGCTTTCCCACGAGGCTTTCCCACAGGGCTGTGCCACGTGCCACCTTGGTGTGAGTCGATCCTGGGCGTGAAAGACGAGCCGGTGAAGGGAAAAGAGGTTCCTCTGGAATGGACTGAGACATCTGGGGGACTCTTGGAATGGTGGCACGACCCTGGAGTTCCTCTCGCCGCTCCTGTAGAGAGGGCCTCCTCTTGAGATGCGACGGGAAGGCCGGGAACTCTTTCCCGACGAAGCAGGGAAAGAATCCCTCATCTCGAGCTACGAGGCGGAAACGGGGCACCTCTGGATGTGGGCGGGACCCTCGTGATTCCTCTCGAGTGGAGACAGGTATGTCGGGGAACTTCTTGATTTGCACCAAGGGTGTGAAGGAGCCTTTCGAAGTTCCAGAGGTGAGGTGTGATCAGCCTCGAGACGCCTCAGCAGAAATAGGCCTCATCTCGCCTGGAGGGGAGAACCTCCTGGATTTTCTCGAGTTGCGGCAGGTCTTCTCGAGTTACGACGGGGACCTCAGGGACCCGCTCTGGTGGCCTCAGGAAAGGCCAGTCCCCATGCGAGTTGCTAGGGGACCTCTCGGGATTCCTCTCCCGTCCATGCCGGGGCCTCAGTCCTTGTGTGGATTCGGGGCCGGAACCTGAGGATTCCTCTCCAGTGTTGCCATGGATCTTGGGGTGCTTCTGAGTCTCCCCAGGGGAGTCAGGCCTCGTCTCGAGTGGGGGCATGCACGTGGGCTTTCCTCCCGAGCTGCAGCAGTAGTGTCACGCTTCCTGTCACGTGGATCAAGGGATCTGTGGCTTTCCCTCGAGGCTGTCCCTCGAGGCTTTCCCACGAGGCTTTCCCACAGGGCTGTGCCACGTGCCACCTTGGTGTGAGTCGATCCTCGGCGTGAAAGACGAGCCGGTGAAGGGAAAAGAGGTTCCTCTGGAATGGACTGAGACATCTGGGGGACTCTTGGAATGGTGGCACGACCCAGGAGTTCCTCTCGCCGTTCCTGTTGAGAGGGCCTCCTCTTGAGATGCGACGGGAAGGCCGGGAACTCTTTCCCGACGAAGCAGGGAAAGGATCCCTCATCTCGAGCTACGAGGCGGAAACGGGGCTCCTCTGGATGTGGGCGGGACCCTCGTGATTCCTCTCGAGTGGAGACGGGTATGTCGGGGAACTTCATGATTTGCACCAAGGGTGTGAAGGACCCTTTCGAAGTTCCAGAGGGGAGGTGTGATCAGCCTCGAGACGCCTCAGCGGAAATGGGCCTCATCTCGCCTGGAGGGGAGAACCTCCTGGATTTTCTCCAGTTGCGGCAGGTCTTCTCGAGTTACGACGGGGACCTCAGTTACCGGCCCTGGTGGCCTCAGGAAAGGCCAGTCCCCATGCGAGTTGCTAGGGGACCTCTCGGGATTCCTCTCCCGTCCATGCCGGGGCCTCAGTCCTTGTGTGGCGTCGGGGCCGGAACCTGAGGATTCCTCTCCAGTGTTGCCATGGATCTTGGGGTGCTTCTGAGTCTCCCCAGGGGAGTCAGGCCTCGTCTCGAGTGGGGGCATGCACGTGCGCTTTCCTCCCGAGCTGCAGCAGTAGTGTCACGCTTCCTGTCACGTGGATCAAGGGATCTGTGGCTTTCCCTCGAGGCTGTCCCTCGAGGCTTTCCCACGAGGCTTTCCCACAGGGCTGTGCCACGTGCCACCTTGGTGTGAGTCGATCCTCGGCGTGAAAGACGAGCCGGTGAAGGGAAAAGAGGTTCCTCTGGAATGGACTGAGACATCTGGGGGACTCTTGGAATGGTGGCACGACCCTGGAGTTCCTCTCGCCGCTCCTGTAGAGAGGGCCTCCTCTTGAGATGCGACGGGAAGGCCGGGAACTCTTTCCCGACGAAGCAGGGAAAGAATCCGTCATCTCGAGCTACGAGGCGGAAACGGGGCTCCTCTGGATGTGGGCGGGACCCTCGTGATTCCTCTCGAGTGGAGACGGGTATGTCGGGGAACTTCTTGATTTGCACCAAGGGTGTGAAGGAGCCTTTCGAAGTTCCAGAGGTGAGGTGTGATCAGCCTCGAGACGCCTCAGCAGAAATAGGCCTCATCTCGCCTGGAGGGGAGAACCTCCTGGATTTTCTCGAGTTGCGGCAGGTCTTCTCGAGTTACGACGGGGACCTCAGGGACCCGCTCTGGTGGCCTCAGGAAAGGCCAGTCCCCATGCGAGTTGCTAGGGGACCTCTCGGGATTCCTCTCCCGTCCATGCCGGGGCCTCAGTCCTTGTGTGGATTCGGGGCCGGAACCTGAGGATTCCTCTCCAGTGTTGCCATGGATCTTGGGGTGCTTCTGAGTCTCCCCAGGGGAGTCAGGCCTCGTCTCGAGTGGGGGCATGCACGTGGGCTTTCCTCCCGAGCTGCAGCAGTAGTGTCACGCTTCCTGTCACGTGGATCAAGGTATCTGTGGCTTTCCCTCGAGGCTGTCCCTCAAGGCTTTCCCACGAGGCTTTCCCACAGGGCTGTGCCACGTGCCACCTTGGTGTGAGTCGATCCTCGGCGTGAAAGACGAGCCGGTGAAGGGAAAAGAGGTTCCTCTGGAATGGACTGAGACATCTGGGGGACTCTTGGAATGGTGGCACGACCCTGGAGTTCCTCTCGCCGTTCCTGTTGAGAGGGCCTCCTCTTGAGATGCGACGGGAACACCGGGAACTCTTTCCCGATGAAGCAGGGAAAGGATCCCTCATCTCGAGCTACGAGGCGGAAACGGGGCTCCTCTGGATGTGGGCGGGACCCTCGTGATTCCTCTCGAGTGGAGACGGGTATGTCGGGGAACTTCTTGATTTGCACCAAGGGTGTGAAGGACCCTTTCGAAGTTCCAGAGGTGAGGTGTGATCAGCCTCGAGACGCCTCAGCGGAAATGGGCCTCATCTCGCCTGGAGGGGAGAACCTCCTGGATTTTCTCCAGTTGCGGCAGGTCTTCTCAAGTTACGACGGGGACCTCAGGGACCCGCTCTGGTGGCCTCAGGAAAGGCCAGTCCCCATGCGAGTTGCTAGGGGACCTCTCGGGATTCCTCTCCTGTCCATGCCGGGGCCTCAGTCCTTGTGTGGATTCGGGGCCGGAACCTGAGGATTCCTCTCCAGTGTTGCCATGGATCTTGGGGTGCTTCTGAGTCTCCCCAGGGGAGTCAGGCCTCGTCTCGAGTGGGGGCATGCACGTGCGCTTTCCTCCCGAGCTGCCGCAGTAGTGTCACGCTTCCTGTCACGTGGATCAAGGGATCTGTGGCTTTCCCTCGAGGCTGTCCCTCGAGGCTTTCCCACGAGGCTTTGCCACAGGGCTGTGCCACGTGCCACCTTGGTGTGAGTCGATCCTCGGCGTGAAAGACGAGCTGGTGAAGGGAAAAGAGGTTCCTCTGGAATGGACTGAGACATCTGGGGGACTCTTGGAATGGTGGCACGACCCTGGAGTTCCTCTCGCCGTTCCTGTTGAGAGGGCCTCCTCTTGAGATGCGACGGGAACGCCGGGAACTCTTTCCCGACGAAGCAGGGAAAGGATCCCTCATCTCGAGCTACGAGGCGGAAACGGGGCTCCTCTGGATGTGGGCGGGACCCTCGTGATTCCTCTCGAGTGGAGAAGGGTATGTCGGGGAACTTCATGATTTGCACCAAGGGTGTGAAGGACCCTTTCGAAGTTCCAGAGGCGAGGTGTGATCAGCCTCGAGACGCCTCAGCGGAAATGGGCCTCATCTCGCCTGGAGGGGAGAACCTCCTGGATTTTCTCGAGTTGCGGCAGGTCTTCTCGAGTTACGACGGGGACCTCAGGGACCCGCTCTGGTGGCCTCAGGAAAGGCCAGTCCCCATGCGAGTTGCTAGGGGACCTCTCGGGATTCCTCTCCCGTCCATGCCGGGGCCTCAGTCCTTGTGTGGAGTCGGAGCCGGAACCTGAGGATTCCTCTCCAGTGTTGCCATGGATCTTGGGGTGCTTCTGAGTCTCCCCAGGGGAGTCAGGCCTCGTCTCGAGTGGGGGCATGCACGTGCGCTTTCCTCCCGAGCTGCAGCAGTAGTGTCACGCTTCCTGTCACGTGGATCAAGGGTTCTGTGGCTTTCCCTCGAGGCTCTCCCTCGAGGCTTTCCCACGAGGCTTTCCCACAGGCCTGTGCCACGTGCCACCTTGGTGTGAGTCGATCCTCGGCGTGAAAGACGAGCCAGTGAAGGGAAAAGAGGTTCCTCTGGAATGGACTGAGACATCTGGGGGACTCTTGGAATGGTTGCACGACCCTGGAGTTCCTCTCGCCGTTCCTGTTGAGAGGGCCTCCTCTTGAGATGCGACGGGAAGGCCGGGAACTCTTTCCCGACGAAGCAGGGAAAGGATCCCTCATCTCGTGCGACGAGGCGGAAACGGGGCTCCTCTGCATGTGGGCGGGACCCTCGTGATTCCTCTCGAGTGGAGACGGCTATGTCGGGGAACTTCTTGATTTGCACCAAGGGTGTGAAGGAGCCTTTCGAAGTTCCAGAGGTGAGGTGTGATCAGCCTCGAGACACCTCAGCGGAAATGGGCCTCATCTCGCCTGGAGGGGAGAACCTCCTGGATTTTCTCGAGTTGCGGCAGGTCTTCTCGAGTTACGACCGGGACCTCAGGGACCCGCTCTGGTGGCCTCAGGAAAGGCCAGTCCCCATGCGAGTTGCTAGGGGACCTCTCGGGATTCCTCTCCCGTCCATGCCAGGGCCTCAGTCCTTGGGTGGAGTCGGAGCCGGAACCTGAGGATTCCTCTCCAGTGTTGCCATGGATCTTGGGGTGCTTCTGAGTCTCCCCAGGGGAGTCAGGCCTCGTCTCGAGTGGGGGCATGCACGTGCGCTTTTCTCCCGAGCTGCCGCAGTAGTGTCACGCTTCCTGTCACGTGGATCAAGGGATCTGTGGCTTTCCCTCGAGGCTGTCCCTCGAGGCTTTCCCACGAGGCTTTCCCACAGGGCTGTGCCACGTGCCACCTTGGTGTGAGTCGATCCTCGGCGTGAAAGGCGAGCCGGTGAAGGGAAAAGAGGTTCCTCTGGAATGGACTGAGACATCTGGGGGACTCTTGGAATGGTGGCACGACCCAGGAGTTCCTCTCGCCGTTCCTGTTGAGAGGGCCTCCTCTTGAGATGCGACGGGAAGGCCGGGAACTCTTTCCCGACGAAGCAGGGAAAGGATCCCTCATCTCGAGCTACGAGGCGGAAACGGGGCTCCTCTGGATGTGGGCGGGACCCTCGTGATTCCTCTCGAGTGGAGACGGGTATGTCGGGGAACTTCATGATTTGCACCAAGGGTGTGAAGGAACCTATCGAAGTTCCAGAGGGGAGGTGTGATCAGCCTCGAGACGCCTCAGCGGAAATGGGCCTCATCTCGCCTGGAGGGGAGAACCTCCTGGATTTTCTCGAGTTGCGGCATTTCTTCTCGAGTTACGACGGGGACCTCAGTTACCGGCCCTGGTGGCCTCAGGAAAGGCCAGTCCACATGCGAGTTGCTAGGGGACCTCTCGGGATTCCTCTGCCGTCCATGCTGGGGCCTCAGTCCTTGTGTGGAGTCGGGGCCGGAACCTGAGGATTCCTCTCCAGTGTTGCCATGGATCTTGGGGTGCTTCTGAGTCTCCCCAGGGGAGTCAGGCCTCGTCTCGAGTGGGGGCATGCACGTGCGCTTTCCTCCCGAGCTGCAGCAGTAGTGTCACGCTTCCTGTCACGTGGATCAAGGGATCTGTGGCTTTCCCTCGAGGCTGTCCCTCGAGGCTTTCCCACGAGGCTTTCCCACAGGGCTGTGCCATGTGCCACCTTGGTGTGAGTCGATCCTCGGCGTGAAAGACGAGCCGGTGAAGGGAAAAGAGGTTCCTCTGGAATGGACTGAGACATCTGGGGGACTCTTGAATGGTGGCACGACCCAGGAGTTCCTCTCGCCGTTCCTGTTGAGAGGGCCTCCTCTTGAGATGCGACGGGAAGGCCGGGAACTCTTTCCCGACGAAGCAGGGAAAGGATCCCTCATCTCGAGCTACGAGGCGGGAAACGGGGCTCCTCTGGATGTGGGCGGGACCCTCGTGATTCCTCTCGAGTGGAGACGGGTATGTCGGGGAACTTCATGATTTGCACCAAGGGTGTGAAGGACCCTTTCGAAGTTCCAGAGGGGAGGTGTGATCAGCCTCGAGACGCCTCAGCGGAAATGGGCCTCATCTCGCCTGGAGGGGAGAACCTCCTGGATTTTCTCCAGTTGCGGCAGGTCTTCTCGAGTTACGACGGGGACCTCAGTTACCGGCCCTGGTGGCCTCAGGAAAGGCCAGTCCCCATGCGAGTTGCTAGGGGACCTCTCGGGATTCCTCTCCCGTCCATGCCGGGGCCTCAGTCCTTGTGTGGCGTCGGGGCCGGAACCTGAGGATTCCTCTCCAGTGTTGCCATGGATCTTGGGGTGCTTCTGAGTCTCCCCAGGGGAGTCAGGCCTCGTCTCGAGTGGGGGCATGCACGTGCGCTTTCCTCCGAGCTGCAGCAGTAGTGTCACGCTTCCTGTCACGTGGATCAAGGGATCTGTGGCTTTCCCTCGAGGCTGTCCCTCGAGGCTTTCCACGAGGCTTTCCCACAGGGCTGTGCCACGTGCCACCTTGGTGTGAGTCGATCCTGGGCGTGAAAGACGAGCCGGTGAAGGGAAAAGAGGTTCCTCTGGAATGGACTGAGACATCTGGGGGACTCTTGGAATGGTGGCACGACCCTGGAGTTCCTCTCGCCGCTCCTGTAGAGAGGGCCTCCTCTTGAGATGCGACGGGAAGGCCGGGAACTCTTTCCCGACGAAGCAGGGAAAGAATCCCTCATCTCGAGCTACGAGGCGGAAACGGGGCACCTCTGGATGTGGGCGGGACCCTCGTGATTCCTCTCGAGTGGAGACAGGTATGTCGGGGAACTTCTTGATTTGCACCAAGGGTGTGAAGGAGCCTTTCGAAGTTCCAGAGGTGAGGTGTGATCAGCCTCGAGACGCCTCAGCAGAAATAGGCCTCATCTCGCCTGGAGGGGAGAACCTCCTGGATTTTCTCGAGTTGCGGCAGGTCTTCTCGAGTTACGACGGGGACCTCAGGGACCCGCTCTGGTGGCCTCAGGAAAGGCCAGTCCCCATGCGAGTTGCTAGGGGACCTCTCGGGATTCCTCTCCCGTCCATGCCGGGGCCTCAGTCCTTGTGTGGATTCGGGGCCGGAACCTGAGGATTCCTCTCCAGTGTTGCCATGGATCTTGGGGTGCTTCTGAGTCTCCCCAGGGGAGTCAGGCCTCGTCTCGAGTGGGGGCATGCACGTGGGCTTTCCTCCCGAGCTGCAGCAGTAGTGTCACGCTTCCTGTCACGTGGATCAAGGGATCTGTGGCTTTCCCTCGAGGCTGTCCCTCGAGGCTTTCCCACGAGGCTTTCCCACAGGGCTGTGCCACGTGCCACCTTGGTGTGAGTCGATCCTCGGCGTGAAAGACGAGCCGGTGAAGGGAAAAGAGGTTCCTCTGGAATGGACTGAGACATCTGGGGGACTCTTGGAATGGTGGCACGACCCAGGAGTTCCTCTCGCCGTTCCTGTTGAGAGGGCCTCCTCTTGAGATGCGACGGGAAGGCCGGGAACTCTTTCCCGACGAAGCAGGGAAAGGATCCCTCATCTCGAGCTACGAGGCGGAAACGGGGCTCCTCTGGATGTGGGCGGGACCCTCGTGATTCCTCTCGAGTGGAGACGGGTATGTCGGGGAACTTCATGATTTGCACCAAGGGTGTGAAGGACCCTTTCGAAGTTCCAGAGGGGAGGTGTGATCAGCCTCGAGACGCCTCAGCGGAAATGGGCCTCATCTCGCCTGGAGGGGAGAACCTCCTGGATTTTCTCCAGTTGCGGCAGGTCTTCTCGAGTTACGACGGGGACCTCAGTTACCGGCCCTGGTGGCCTCAGGAAAGGCCAGTCCCCATGCGAGTTGCTAGGGGACCTCTCGGGATTCCTCTCCCGTCCATGCCGGGGCCTCAGTCCTTGTGTGGCGTCGGGGCCGGAACCTGAGGATTCCTCTCCAGTGTTGCCATGGATCTTGGGGTGCTTCTGAGTCTCCCCAGGGGAGTCAGGCCTCGTCTCGAGTGGGGGCATGCACGTGCGCTTTCCTCCCGAGCTGCAGCAGTAGTGTCACGCTTCCTGTCACGTGGATCAAGGGATCTGTGGCTTTCCCTCGAGGCTGTCCCTCGAGGCTTTCCCACGAGGCTTTCCCACAGGGCTGTGCCACGTGCCACCTTGGTGTGAGTCGATCCTCGGCGTGAAAGACGAGCCGGTGAAGGGAAAAGAGGTTCCTCTGGAATGGACTGAGACATCTGGGGGACTCTTGGAATGGTGGCACGACCCTGGAGTTCCTCTCGCCGCTCCTGTAGAGAGGGCCTCCTCTTGAGATGCGACGGGAAGGCCGGGAACTCTTTCCCGACGAAGCAGGGAAAGAATCCGTCATCTCGAGCTACGAGGCGGAAACGGGGCTCCTCTGGATGTGGGCGGGACCCTCGTGATTCCTCTCGAGTGGAGACGGGTATGTCGGGGAACTTCTTGATTTGCACCAAGGGTGTGAAGGAGCCTTTCGAAGTTCCAGAGGTGAGGTGTGATCAGCCTCGAGACGCCTCAGCAGAAATAGGCCTCATCTCGCCTGGAGGGGAGAACCTCCTGGATTTTCTCGAGTTGCGGCAGGTCTTCTCGAGTTACGACGGGGACCTCAGGGACCCGCTCTGGTGGCCTCAGGAAAGGCCAGTCCCCATGCGAGTTGCTAGGGGACCTCTCGGGATTCCTCTCCCGTCCATGCCGGGGCCTCAGTCCTTGTGTGGATTCGGGGCCGGAACCTGAGGATTCCTCTCCAGTGTTGCCATGGATCTTGGGGTGCTTCTGAGTCTCCCCAGGGGAGTCAGGCCTCGTCTCGAGTGGGGGCATGCACGTGCGCTTTCCTCCCGAGCTGCAGCAGTAGTGTCACGCTTCCTGTCACGTGGATCAAGGTATCTGTGGCTTTCCCTCGAGGCTGTCCCTCAAGGCTTTCCCACGAGGCTTTCCCACAGGGCTGTGCCACGTGCCACCTTGGTGTGAGTCGATCCTCGGCGTGAAAGACGAGCCGGTGAAGGGAAAAGAGGTTCCTCTGGAATGGACTGAGACATCTGGGGGACTCTTGGAATGGTGGCACGACCCTGGAGTTCCTCTCGCCGTTCCTGTTGAGAGGGCCTCCTCTTGAGATGCGACGGGAACACCGGGAACTCTTTCCCGATGAAGCAGGGAAAGGATCCCTCATCTCGAGCTACGAGGCGGAAACGGGGCTCCTCTGGATGTGGGCGGGACCCTCGTGATTCCTCTCGAGTGGAGACGGGTATGTCGGGGAACTTCTTGATTTGCACCAAGGGTGTGAAGGACCCTTTCGAAGTTCCAGAGGTGAGGTGTGATCAGCCTCGAGACGCCTCAGCGGAAATGGGCCTCATCTCGCCTGGAGGGGAGAACCTCCTGGATTTTCTCCAGTTGCGGCAGGTCTTCTCAAGTTACGACGGGGACCTCAGGACCCGCTCTGGTGGCCTCAGGAAAGGCCAATCCCCATGCGAGTTGCTAGGGGACCTCTCGGGATTCCTCTCCTGTCCATGCCGGGGCCTCAGTCCTTGTGTGGAGTCGGGGCCGGAACCTGAGGATTCCTCTCCAGTGTTGCCATGGATCTTGGGGTGCTTCTGAGTCTCCCCAGGGGAGTCAGGCCTCGTCTCGAGTGGGGGCATGCACGTGCGCTTTCCTCCCGAGCTGCCGCAGTAGTGTCACGCTTCCTGTCACGTGGATCAAGGGATCTGTGGCTTTCCCTCGAGGCTGTCCCTCGAGGCTTTCCCACGAGGCTTTGCCACAGGGCTGTGCCACGTGCCACCTTGGTGTGAGTCGATCCTCGGCGTGAAAGACGAGCTGGTGAAGGGAAAAGAGGTTCCTCTGGAATGGACTGAGACATCTGGGGGACTCTTGGAATGGTGGCACGACCCTGGAGTTCCTCTCGCCGTTCCTGTTGAGAGGGCCTCCTCTTGAGATGCGACGGGAACGCCGGGAACTCTTTCCCGACGAAGCAGGGAAAGGATCCCTCATCTCGAGCTACGAGGCGGAAACGGGGCTCCTCTGGATGTGGGCGGGACCCTCGTGATTCCTCTCGAGTGGAGAAGGGTATGTCGGGGAACTTCATGATTTGCACCAAGGGTGTGAAGGACCCTTTCGAAGTTCCAGAGGCGAGGTGTGATCAGCC
>NW_026292682.1:0-53977 GCF_023091745.1 Budorcas taxicolor | reverse complement strand
CAGGCGAGATGAGGCCCATTTCCGCTGAGGCGTCTCGAGGCTGATCACACCTCCCCTCTGGAACTTCGAAAGGGTCCTTCCCACCCTTGGTGCAAATCAAGAAGTTCCCCGACATACCCGTTTCCACTCGAGAGGAATCACGAGGGTTCCGCCCACATCCAGAGGAGCCCCGTTTCCGCCTCGTGGCTCGAGATGAGGGATCCTTTCCCTGCTTCGTCGGGAAAGAGTTCCCGGCCTTCCCGTCGCATCTCAAGAGGAGGCCCTCTCAACAGGAACGGCGAGAGGAACTCCAGGGTCGTGCCACCATTCCAAGAGTCCCCCAGATGTCTCAGTCCATTCCAGAGGAACCTCTTTTCCCTTCACCGGCTCGTCTTTCACGCCGAGGATCGACTCACACCAAGGTGGCACGTGGCACAGCCCTGTGGGAAAGCCTCGTGGGAAAGCCTCGAGGGACAGGCTCGAGGGAAAGCCACAGATCCCTTGATCCACGTGACAGGAAGCATGACACTACTGCTGCAGCTCGGGAGGAAAGCGCACGTGCATGCCCCCACTCGAGACGAGGCCTGACTCCCCTGGGGAGACTCAGAAGCACCCCAAGATCCATGGCAACACTGGAGAGGAATCCTCAGGTTCCGGCCCCGACTCCACACAAGGACTGAGGCCCCGGCATGGACGGGAGAGGAATCCCGAGAGGTCCCCTAGCAACTCGCATGGGGACTGGCCTTTCCTGAGGCCACCAGAGCGGGTCCCTGAGGTCCCCGTTGTTTCTCGAGAAGACCTGCCGCAACTGGAGAAAATCCAGGAGGTTCTCCCCTCCAGGCGAGATGAGGCCCATTTCCGCTGAGGCGTCTCGAGGCTGATCACACCTCACGTCTGGAACTTCGAAAGGGTCCTTCACACCCTTGGTGCAAATCAGGAAGTTCCCCGACCTAGCCGTCTCCACTCGAGAGGAATCACGAGTGTCCCGCCCACATCCAGAGGAGCCCCGTTTCCGCCTCGTAGCTCGAGATGAGGGATCCTTTCCCTGCTTCGTCGGGAAAGAGTTCCCGGCCTTCCCGTCGCATCTCAAGAGGAGGCCCTCTCTACAGGAACGGCGAGAGGAAATCCAGGGTCGTGCCACCATTCCAAGAGTCCCCCAGATGTCTCAGTCCATTCCAGAGGAACCTCTTTTCCCTTCACCGGCTCGTCTTTCACGCCGAGGATCGACTCACACCAAGGTGGCACGTGGCACAGCCCTGTGGGAAAGCCTCGTGGGAAAGCCTCGAGGGACAGCCTCGAGGGAAAGCCACAGATCCCTTGATCCACGTGACAGGAAGCGTGACACTACTGCTGCAGCTCGGGAGGAAAGCGCACGTGCATGCCCCCACTCGAGACGAGGCCTGACTCCCCTGGGGAGACTCAGAAGCACCCCAAGATCCATGGCAACACTGGAGAGGAATCCTCAGGTTCCGGCCCCGACTCCACACAAGGACTGAGGCCCCGGCATGGACGGGAGAGGAATCCCGAGAGGTCCCCTAGCAACTCGCATGGGGACTGGCCTTTCCTGAGGCCACCAGAGCGGGTCCCTGAGGTCCCCATCGTAACTCGAGAAGACCTGCGGCAACTCGAGAAAATCCAGGAGGTTCTCCCCTCCAGGCGAGATGAGGCCCATTTCCGCTGAGGCGTCTCGAGGCTGATCACACCTCCCCTCTGGAACTTCGAAAGGGTCCTTCCCACTCTTGGTGCAAATCAAGAAGTTCCCCGACATACCCGTCTCCACTCGAGAGGAATCACGAGGGTCCCGCCCACATCCAGAGGAGCCCCGTTTCCGCCTCGTAGCTCGAGATGAGGGATCCTTTCCCTGCTTCGTCGGGAAAGAGTTCCCGGCCTTCCCGTCGCATCTCAAGAGGAGGCCCTCTCAACAGGAACGGCGAGATGAACTCCAGGGTCGTGCCACCATTCCAAGAGTCCCCCAGATGTCTCAGTCCATTCCAGAGGAACCTCTTTTCCCTTCACCGGCTCGTCTTTCACGCCGAGGATCGACTCACACCAAGGTGGCACGTGGCACAGCCCTGTGGGAAAGCCTCGTGGGAAAGCCTCGAGGGACAGCCTCGAGGGAAAGCCACAGATCCCTTGATCCACGTGACAGAAGCGTGACACTACTGCTGCAGCTCGGGAGGAAAGCGCACGTGCATGCCCCCACTCGAGACGAGGCCTGACTCCCCTGGGGAGACTCAGAAGCACCCCAAGATCCATGGCAACACTGGAGAGGAATCCTCAGGTTCCGGCCCCGACTCCACACAAGGACTGAGGCCCCGGCATGGACGGGAGAGGAATCCCGAGAGGTCCCCTAGCAACTCGCATGGGGACTGGCCTTTCCTGAGGCCACCAGAGCGGGTCCCTGAAGTCCCCGTTGTTTCTCGAGAAGACCTGCCGCAACTGGAGAAAATCCAGGAGGTTCTCCCCTCCAGGCGAGATGAGGCCCATTTCCGCTGAGGCGTCTCGAGGCTGATCACACCTCACGTCCGGAACTTCGAAAGGGTCCTTCACACCCTTGGTGCAAATCAAGAAGTTAACCGACCTAGCCGTCTCCACTCGAGAGGAATCACGAGGGTCCCGCCCACATCCAGAGGAGCCCCGTTTCCGCCTCGTAGCTCGAGATGAGGGATCCTTTCCCTGCTTCGTCGGGAAAGAGTTCCCGGCCTTCCCGTCGCATCTCAAGAGGAGGCCCTCTCTACAGGAACGGCGAGAGGAAATCCAGGGTCGTGCCACCATTCCAAGAGTCCCCCAGATGTCTCAGTCCATTCCAGAGGAACCTCTTTTCCCTTCACCGGCTCGTCTTTCACGCCGAGGATCGACTCACACCAAGGTGGCACGTGGCACAGCCCTGTGGGAAAGCCTCGTGGGAAAGCCTCGAGGGACAGCCTCGAGGGAAAGCCACAG
The DNA here is from genome assembly GCF_023091745.1 of Budorcas taxicolor. Lineage (NCBI taxonomy): Eukaryota > Metazoa > Chordata > Mammalia > Artiodactyla > Bovidae > Budorcas > Budorcas taxicolor. The sequence goes on along the minus strand of NW_026292682.1, from coordinate 51,055 downwards.
ATCCCTTGATCCACGTGACAGGAAGCGTGACACTACTGCTGCAGCTCGGGAGGAAAGCGCACGTGCATGCCCCCACTCGAGACGAGGCCTGACTACCCTGGGGAGACTCAGAAGCACCCCAAGATCCATGGCAACACTGGAGAGGAATCCTCAGGTTCCGGCCCCGACTCCACACAAGGACTGAGGCCCCGGCATGGACGGGAGAGGAATCCCGAGAGGTCCCCTAGCAACTCGCATGGGGACTGGCCTTTCCTGAGGCCACCAGAGCCGGTCCCTGAGGTCCCCGTCGTAACTCGAGAAGAACTGCCGCAACTCGAGAAAATCCAGGAGGTTCTCCCCTCCAGGCGAGATGAGGCCCATTTCCGCTGAGGCGTCTCGAGGCTGATCACACCTCCCCTCTGGAACTTCGAAAGGGTCCTTCCCACCCTTGGTGCAAATCAAGAAGTTCCCCGACATACCCGTCTCCACTCGAGAGGAATCACGAGGGTCCCGCCCACATCCAGAGGAGCCCCGTTTCCGCCTCGTAGCTCGAGATGAGGGATCCTTTCCCTGCTTCGTCGGGAAAGAGTTCCCGGCCTTCCCGTCGCATCTCAAGAGGAGGCCCTCTCAACAGGAACGGCGAGAGGAACTCCAGGGTCGTGCCACCATTCCAAGAGTCCCCCAGATGTCTCAGTCCATTCCAGAGGAACCTCTTTTCCCTTCACCGGCTGGTCTTTCACGCCGAGGATCGACTCACACCAAGGTGGCACGTGGCACAGCCCTGTGGGAAAGCCTCGTGGGAAAGCCTCGAGGGACAGCCTCGAGGGAAAGCCACAGATCCCTTGATCCACGTGACAGGAAGCGTGACACTACTGCTGCAGCTCGGGAGGAAAGCGCACGTGCATTCCCCCACTCGAGACGAGGCCTGACTCCCCTGGGGAGACTCAGAAGCACCCCAAGATCCATGGCAACACTGGAGAGGAATCCTCAGGTTCCGGCCCCGACTCCACACAAGGACTGAGGCCCCGGCATGGACGGGAGAGGAATCCCGAGAGGTCCCCTAGCAACTAGCATGGGGACTGGCCTTTCCTGAGGCCACCAGAGCAGGTCCCTGAGGCCCCCTTCGTAACTCGAGAAGACCTGCCGCAACTCGAGAAAATCCAGGAGGTTCTCCCCTCCAGGCGAGATGAGGCCCATTTCCGCTGAGGCGTCTCGAGGCTGATCACACCTCCCCTCTGGAACTTCGAAAGGGTCCTTCACACCCTTGGTGCAAATCAAGAAGTTCCCCGACATACCCGTCTCCACTCGAGAGGAATCACGAGGGTCCCGCCCACATCCAGAGGAGCCCCGTTTCCGCCTCGTAGCTCGAGATGAGGGATCCTTTCCCTGCTTCGTCGGGAAAGAGTTCCCGGCCTTCCCGTCGCATCTCAAGAGGAGGCCCTCTCAACAGGAACGGCGAGAGGAACTCCAGGGTCGTGCCACCATTCCAAGAGTCCCCCAGATGTCTCAGTCCATTCCAGAGGAACCTCTTTTCCCTTCACCGGCTCGTCTTTCACGCCGAGGATCGACTCACACCAAGGTGGCACGTGGCACAGCCCTGTGGGAAAGCCTCGTGGGAAAGCCTCGAGGGACAGCCTCGAGGGAAAGCCACAGATCCCTTGATCCACGTGACAGGAAGCGTGACACTACTGCTGCAGCTCGGGAGGAAAGCGCACGTGAATGCCCCCACTCGAGACGAGGCCTGACTCCCCTGGGGAGACTCAGAAGCACCCCAAGATCCATGGCAACACTGGAGAGGAATCCTCAGGTTCCGGCCCCGACTCCACACAAGGACTGAGGCCCCGGCATGGACGGGAGAGGAATCCCGAGAGGTCCCCTAGCAACTCGCATGGGGACTGGCCTTTCCTGAGGCCACCAGAGCGGGTCCCTCAGGTCCCCGTCGTAACTCGAGAAGACCTGCCGCAACTCGAGAAAATCCAGGAGGTTCTCCCCTCCAGGCGAGATGAGGCCCATTTCCGCTGAGGCGTCTCGAGGCTGATCACACCTCACCTCTGGAACTTCGAAAGGGTCCTTCACACCCTTGGTGCAAATCAAGAAGTTCCCCGACATACCCGTCTCCACTCGAGAGGAATCACGAGGGTCCCGCCCACATCCAGAGGAGCCCGGTTTCCTCCTCATAGCTCGAGATGAGGGATCCTTTCCCTGCTTCGTCGGGAAAGAGTTCCCGGCCTTCCCGTCGCATCTCAAGAGGAGGCCCTCTCAACGGGAAGGGCGAGAGGAACTCCAGGGTCGTGCCACCATTCCAAGAGTCCCCCAGATGTCTCAGTCCATTCCAGAGGAACCTCTTTTCCCTTCACCGGCTCGTCTTTCACGCCGAGGATCGACTCACACCAAGGTGGCACTTGGCACATCCCTGTGGGAAAGCCTCGTGGGAAAGCCTCGAGGGACAGCCTCGAGGGAAAGCCACAGATCCCTTGATCCACGTGACAGGAAGCGTGACACTACTGCTGCAGCTCGAGAGGAAAGTGCATATGCATGCCCCCACTCGAGACGAGGCCTGACTCCCCTGGGGAGACTCAGAAGCACCCCAAGATCCATGGCAACACTGGAGAGGAATGCTCAGGTTCCGGCCCCGACTCCACACAAGGACTGAGGCCCCGGCATGGACGGGAGAGGAATCCCGAGAGGTCCCCTAGCAACTCGCATGGGGACTGGCCTTTCCTGAGGCCACCAGAGCGGGTCCCTGAGGTCCCCGGTGTTTCTCGAGAAGACCTGCCGCAACTGGAGAAAATCCAGGAGGTTCTCCCCTCCAGGCGAGATGAGGCCCATTTCCGCTGAGGCGTCTCGATGCTGATCACACCTCACGTCTGGAACTTCGAAAGGGTCCTTCACACCCTTGGTGCAAATCAAGAAGTTCCCCGACATACCCGTCTCCACTCGAGAGGAATCACGAGGGTCCCGCCCACATCCAGAGGAGCCCCGTTTCCGCCTCGTAGCTCGAGATGAGGGATCCTTTCCCTGCTTCGTCGGGAAAGAGTTCCCGGCCTTCCCGTCGCATCTCAAGAGGAGGCCCTCTCTACAGGAACGGCGAGAGGAAATCCAGGGTCGTGCCACCATTCCAAGAGTCCCCCAGATGTCTCAGTCCATTCCAGAGGAACCTCTTTTCCCTTCACCGGCTCGTCTTTCACGCCGAGGATCGACTCACACCAAGGTGGCACGTGGCACAGCCCTGTGGGAAAGCCTCGTGGGAAAGCCTCGAGGGACAGCCTCGAGGGAAAGCCACAGATCCCTTGATCCACGTGACAGGAAGCGTGACACTACTGCTGCAGCTCGGGAGGAAAGCGCACGTGCATGCCCCCACTCGAGACGAGGCCTGACTCCCCTGGGGAGACTCAGAAGCACCCCAAGATCCATGGCAACACTGGAGAGGAATGCTCAGGTTCCGGCCCCGACTCCACACAAGACTGAGGCCCCGGCATGGACGGGAGAGGAATCCCGAGAGGTCCCCTAGCAACTCGCATGGGGACTGGCCTTTCCTGAGGCCACCAGAGCGGGTCCCTGAGGTCCCGGTCGTAACTCGAGAAGACCTGACGCAACTCGAGAAAATCCAGGAGGTTCTCCCCTCCAGGCGAGATGAGGCCCATTTCCGCTGAGGCGTCTCGAGGCTGATCACACCTCCCCTCTGGAACTTCGAAAGGGTCCTTCCCACCCTTGGTGCAAATCAAGAAGTTCCCCGACATACCCGTCTCCACTCGAGAGGAATCACGAGGGTCCCGCCCACATCCAGAGGAGCCCCGTTTCCGCCTCGTAGCTCGAGATGAGGGATCCTTTCCCTGCTTCGTCGGGAAAGAGTTCCCGGCGTTCCCGTCGCATCTTAAGAGGAGGCCCTCTCAACAGGAACGGCGAGAGGAACTCCAGGGTCGTTCCACCATTCCAAGAGTCCCCCAGATGTCTCAGTCCATTCCAGAGGAACCTCTTTTCCCTTCACCGGCTCGTCTTTCACGCCGAGGATCGACTCACACCAAGGTGGCACGTGGCACAGCCCTGTGGGAAAGCCTCGTGGGAAAGCCTCGAGGGACAGCCTCGAGGGAAAGCCACAGATCCCTTGATCCACGTGACAGGAAGCGTGACACTACTGCTGCAGCTCGGGAGGAAAGCGCACGTGCATGCCCCCACTCGAGACGAGGCCTGACTCCCCTGGGGAGACTCAGAAGCACCCCAAGATCCATGGCAACACTGGAGAGGAATCCTCAGGTTCCGGCCCCGACTCCACACAAGGACTGAGGCCCCGGCATGGACGGGAGAGGAATCCCGAGAGGTCCCCTAGCAACTCGCATGGGGACTGGTCTTTCCTGAGGCCACCAGAGCCGGTCCCTGAGGTCCCCGTCGTAACTCGAGAAGAACTGCCGCAACTCGAGAAAATCCAGGAGGTTCTCCCCTCCAGGCGAGATGAGGCCCATTTCCGCTGAGGCGTCTCGAGGCTGATCACACCTCCCCTCTGGAACTTCGAAAGGGTCCTTCCCACCCTTGGTGCAAATCAAGAAGTTCCCCGACATACCCGTCTCCACTCGAGAGGAATCACGAGGGTCCCGCCCACATCCAGAGGAGCCCCGTTTCCGCCTCGTAGCTCGAGATGAGGGATCCTTTCCCTGCTTCGTCGGGAAAGAGTTCCCGGCCTTCCCGTCGCATCTCAAGAGGAGGCCCTCTCAACAGGAACGGCGAGAGGAACTCCAGGGTCGTGCCACCATTCCAAGAGTCCCCCAGATGTCTCAGTCCATTCCAGAGGAACCTCTTTTCCCTTCACCGGCTCGTCTTTCACGCCGAGGATCGACTCACACCAAGGTGGCACGTGGCACAGCCCTGTGGGAAAGCCTCGTGGGACAGCCTCGAGGGACAGCCTCGAGGGAAAGCCACAGATCCCTTGATCCACGTGACAGGAAGCGTGACACTACTGCTGCAGCTCGGGAGGAAAGCGCACGTGCATGCCCCCACTCGAGACGAGGCCTGACTCCCCTGGGGAGAAGACTCAGAAGCACCCCAAGATCCATGGCAACACTGGAGAGGAATCCTCAGGTTCCGGCCCCGACTCCACACAAGGACTGAGGCCCCGGCATGGACGGGAGAGGAATCCCGAGAGGTCCCCTAGCAACTCGCATGGGGACTGGCCTTTCCTGAGGCCACCAGAGCGGGTCCCTGAGGTCCCCGTCGTAACTCGAGAAGACCTGCCGCAACTCGAGAAAATCCAGGAGGTTCTCCCCTCCAGGCGAGATGAGGCCCATTTCCGCTGAGGCGTCTCGAGGCTGATCACACCTCCCCTCTGGAACTTCGAAAGGGTCCTTCCCACCCTTGGTGCAAATCAAGAAGTTCCCCGACATACCCGTCTCCACTCGAGAGGAATCACGAGGGTCCCGCCCACATCCAGAGGAGCCCCGTTTCCGCCTCGTAGCTCGAGATGAGGGATCCTTTCCCTGCTTCGTCGGGAAAGAGTTCCCGGCCTTCCCGTCGCATCTCAAGAGGAGGCCCTCTCAACAGGAACGGCGAGAGGAACTCCAGGGTCGTTCCACCATTCCAAGAGTCCCCCAGATGTCTCAGTCCATTCCAGAGGAACCTCTTTTCCCTTCACCGGCTCGTCTTTCACGCCGAGGATCGACTCACACCAAGGTGGCACGTGGCACAGCCCTGTGGGAAAGCCTCGTGGGAAAGCCTCGAGGGACAGCCTCGAGGGAAAGCCACAGATCCCTTGATCCACGTGACAGGAAGCGTGACACTACTGCTGCAGCTCGGGAGGAAAGCGCACGTGCATGCCCCCACTCGAGACGAGGCCTGACTCCCCTGGGGAGACTCAGAAGCACCCCAAGATCCATGGCAACACTGGAGAGGAATCCTCAGGTTCCGGCCCCGACTCCACACAAGGACTGAGGCCCCGGCATGGACGGGAGAGGAATCCCGAGAGGTCCCCTAGCAACTCGCATGGGGACTGGCCTTTCCTGAGGCCACCAGAGCGGGTCCCTCAGGTCCCCGTCGTAACTCGAGAAGACCTGCCGCAACTCGAGAAAATCCAGGAGGTTCTCCCCTCCAGGCGAGATGAGGCCCATTTCCGCTGAGGCGTCTCGAGGCTGATCACACCTCCCCTCTGGAACTTCGAAAGGGTCCTTCCCACCCTTGGTGCAAATCAAGAAGTTCCCCGACATACCCGTCTCCACTCGAGAGGAATCACGAGGGTCCCGCCCACATCCAGAGGAGCCCCGTTTCCGCCTCGTAGCTCGAGATGAGGGATCCTTTCCCTGCTTCGTCGGGAAAGAGTTCCCGGCCTTCCCGTCGCAACTCAAGAGGAGGCCCTCTCAACAGGAACGGCGAGAGGAACTCCAGGGTCGTGCCACCATTCCAAGAGTCCCCCAGATGTCTCAGTCCATTCCAGAGGAACCTCTTTTCCCTTCACCGGCTCGTCTTTCACGCCGAGGATCGACTCACACCAAGGTGGCACGTGGCACAGCCCTGTGGGAAAGCCTCGTGGGAAAGCCTCGAGGGACAGCCTCGAGGGAAAGCCACAGATCCCTTGATCCACGTGACAGGAAGCGTGACACTACTGCTGCAGCTCGGGAGGAAAGCGCACGTGCATGCCCCCACTCGAGACGAGGCCTGACTCCCCTGGGGAGACTCAGAAGCACCCCAAGATCCATGGCAACACTGGAGAGGAATGCTCAGGTTCCGGCCCCGACTCCACACAAGGACTGAGGCCATGGCATGGACGGGAGAGGAATCCCGAGAGGTCCCCTAGCAACTCGCATGGGGACTGGCCTTTCCGGAGGCCACCAGAGCGGGTCCCTGAGGTCCCCGTCGTAACTCGAGAGGACCTGCCGCAACTCGAGAAAATCCAGGAGGTTCTCCCCTCCAGGCGAGATGAGGCCCATTTCCGCTGAGGCGTCTCGAGGCTGATCACACCTCCCCTCTGGAACTTCGAAAGGGTCCTTCACACCCTTGGTGCAAATCAAGAAGTTCCCCGACATACCCGACTCCACTCGAGAGGAATCACGAGGGTCCCGCCCACATCCAGAGGAGCCCCGTTTCCGCCTCGTAGCTCGAGATGAGGGATCCTTTCCCTGCTTCGTCGGGAAAGAGTTCCCGGCCTTCCCGTCGCATCTCAAGAGGAGTCCCTCTCAACAGGAACGGGGAGAGGAACTCCAGGGTCGTGCCACCATTCCAAGAGTCCCCCAGATGTCTCAGTCCATTCCAGAGGAACCTCTTTTCCCTTCACCGGCTCGTCTTTCACGCCGAGGATCGACTCACACCAAGGTGGCACGTGGCACAGCCCTGTGGGAAAGCCTCGTGGGAAAGCCTCGAGGGACAGCCTCGAGGGAAAGCCACAGATCCCTTGATCCACGTGACAGGAAGCGTGACACTACTGCTGCAGCTCGGGAGGAAAGCGCACGTGCATGCCCCCACTCGAGACGAGGCCCGACTCCCCTGGGGAGACTCAGAAGCACCCCAAGATCCATGGCAACACTGGAGAGGAATCCTCAGGTTCCGGCCCCGACTCCACACAAGGACTGAGGCCCCGGCATGGACGGGAGAGGAATCCCGAGAGGTCCCCTAGCAACTCGCATGGGGACTGGCCTTTCCTGAGGCCACCAGAGCGGGTCCCTGAGGTCCCCGTCGTAACTCGAGAAGACCTGCCGCAACTCGAGAAAATCCAGGAGGTTCTCCCCTCCAGGCGAGATGAGGCCCATTTCCGCTGAGGCGTCTCGAGGCTGATCACACCTCCCCTCTGGAACTTCGAAAGGGTCCTTCCCACCCTTGGTGCAAATCAAGAAGTTCCCCGACATACCCGTCTCCACTCGAGAGGAATCACGAGGGTCCCGCCCACATCCAGAGGAGCCCCGTTTCCGCCTCGTAGCTCGAGATGAGGGATCCTTTCCCTGCTTCGTCGGGAAAGAGTTCCCGGCCTTCCCGTCGCATCTCAAGAGGAGGCCCTCTCAACAGGAACGGCGAGAGGAACTGAAGGGTCGTGCCACCATTCCAAGAGTCCCCCAGATGTCTCAGTCCATTCCAGAGGAACCTCTTTTCCCTTCACCGGCTCGTCTTTCACGCCGAGGATCGACTCACACCAAGGTGGCACGTGGCACAGCCCTGTGGGAAAGCCTCGTGGGAAAGCCTCGAGGGACAGCCTCGAGGGAAAGCCACAGATCCCTTGATCCACGTGACAGGAAGCGTGACACTACTGCTGCAGCTCGGGAGGAAAGCGCACGTGAATGCCCCCACTCGAGACGAGGCCTGACTCCCCTGGGGAGACTCAGAAGCACCCCAAGATCCATGGCAACACTGGAGACGAATCCTCAGGTTCCGGCCCCGACTCCACACAAGGACTGAGGCCCCGGCATGGACGGGAGAGGAATCCCGAGAGGTCCCCTAGCAACTCGCATGGGGACTGGCCTTTCCTGAGGCCACCAGAGCGGGTCCCTCAGGTCCCCGTCGTAACTCGAGAAGACCTGCCGCAACTCGAGAAAATCCAGGAGGTTCTCCCCTCCAGGCGAGATGAGGCCCATTTCCGCTGAGGCGTCTCGAGGCTGATCACACCTCCCCTCTGGAACTTCGAAAGGGTCCTTCACACCCTTGGTGCAAATCAAGAAGTTCCCCGACCTAGCCGTCTCCACTCGAGAGAAATCACGAGGGTCCCGCCCACATCCAGAGGAGCCCCGTTTCCGCCTCGTAGCTCGAGATGAGGGATCCTTTCCCTGCTTCGTCGGGAAAGAGTTCCCGGCCTTCCCGTCGCATCTCAAGAGGAGGCCCTCTCAACAGGAACGGCGAGAGGAACTCCAGGGTCGTGCCACCATTCCAAGAGTCCCCCAGATGTCTCAGTCCATTCCAGAGGAACCTCTTTTCCCTTCACCGGCTCGTCTTTCACGCCGAGGATCGACTCACACCAAGGTGGCACGTGGCACAGCCCTGTGGGAAAGCCTCGTGGGAAAGCCTCGAGGGACAGCCTCGAGGGAAAGCCACAGATCCCTTGATCCACGTGACAGAAATCGTGACACTACTGCTGCAGCTCGGGAGGAAAGCGCACGTGCATGCCCCCACTCGAGACGAGGCCTGACTCCCCTGGGGAGACTCAGAAGCACCCCAAGATCCATGGCAACACTGGAGAGGAATCCTCAGGTTCCGGCCCCGACTCCACAAAAGGACTGAGGCCCCGGCATGGACGGGAGAGGAATCCCGAGAGGTCCCCTAGCAACTCGCATGGGGACTGGCCTTTCCGGAGGCCACCAGAGCGGGTCCCTGAGGTCCCCGTCGTAACTCGAGAAGACCTGCCGCAACTCGAGAAAATCCAGGAGGTTCTCCCCTCCAGGCGAGATGAGGCCCATTTCCGCTGAGGCGTCTCGAGGCTGATCACACCTCCCCTCTGGAACTTCGAAAGGGTCCTTCACACCCTTGGTGCAAATCAAGAAGTTCCCCGACATACCCGACTCCACTCGAGAGGAATCACGAGGGTCCCGCCCACATCCAGAGGAGCCCCGTTTCCGCCTCGTAGCTCGAGATGAGGGATCCTTTCCCTGCTTCGTCGGGAAAGAGTTCCCGGCCTTCCCGTCGCATCTCAAGAGGAGGCCCTCTCAACAGGAACGGCGAGAGGAACTCCAGGGTCGTGCCACCATTCCAAGAGTCCCCCAGATGTCTCAGTCCATTCCAGAGGAACCTCTTTTCCCTTCACCGGCTCGTCTTTCACGCCGAGGATCGACTCACACCAAGGTGGCACGTGGCACAGCCCTGTGGGAAAGCCTCGTGGGAAAGCCTCGAGGGACAGCCTCGAGGGAAAGCCACAGATCCCTTGATCCACGTGACAGGAAGCGTGACACTACTGCTGCAGCTCGGGAGGAAAGCGCACGTGCATGCCCCCACTCGAGACGAGGCCTGACTCCCCTGGGGAGACTCAGAAGCACCCCAAGATCCATGGCAACACTGGAGAGGAATCCTCAGGTTCCGGCCCCGACTCCACACAAGGACTGAGGCCCCGGCATGGACGGGAGAGGAATCCCGAGAGGTCCCCTAGCAACTCGCATGGGGACTGGCCTTTCCTGAGGCCACCAGAGCGGGTCCCTGAGGTCCCCGTTGTTTCTCGAGAAGACCTGCCGCAACTGGAGAAAATCCAGGAGGTTCTCCCCTCCAGGCGAGATGAGGCCCATTTCCGCTGAGGCGTCTCTAGGCTGATCACACCTCACGTCTGGAACTTCGAAAGGGTCCTTCACACCCTTGGTGCAAATCAAGAAGTTAACCGACCTAGCCGTCTCCACTCGAGAGGAATCACGAGGGTCCCGCCCACATCCAGAGGAGCCCCGTTTCCGCCTCGTAGCTCGAGATGAGGGATCCTTTCCCTGCTTCGTCGGGAAAGAGTTCCCGGCCTTCCCGTCGCATCTCAAGAGGAGGCCCTCTCTACAGGAACGGCGAGAGGAAATCCAGGGTCGTGCCACCATTCCAAGAGTCCCCCAGATGTCTCAGTCCATTCCAGAGGAACCTCTTTTCCCTTCACCGGCTCGTCTTTCACGCCGAGGATCGACTCACACCAAGGTGGCACGTGGCACAGCCCTGTGGGAAAGCCTCGCGGGAAAGCCTCGAGGGACAGCCTCGAGGGAAAGCCACAGATCCCTTGATCCACGTGACAGGAAGCGTGACACTACTGCTGCAGCTCGGGAGGAAAGCGCACGTGCATGCCCCCACTCGAGACGAGGCCTGACTCCCCTGGGGAGACTCAGAAGCACCCCAAGATCCATGGCAACACTGGAGAGGAATCCTCAGGTTCCGGCCCCGACTCCACACAAGAACTGAGGCCCCGGCATGGACGGGAGAGGAATCCCGAGAGGTCCCCTAGCAACTCGCATGGGGACTGGCCTTTCCTGAGGCCACCAGAGCGGGTCCCTGAGGTCCCCGTCGTAACTCGAGAAGACCTGCCGCAACTGGAGAAAATCCAGGAGGTTCTCCCCTCCAGGCGAGATGAGGCCCATTTCCGCTGAGGCGTCTCGAGGCTGATCACACCTCACCTCTGGAACTTCGAAAGGGTCCTTCACACCCTTGGTGCAAATCAAGAAGTTCCCCGACTTACCCGTCTCCACTCGAGAGGAATCACGAGGGTCCCGGCCACATCCAGAGGAGCCCCGTTTCCGCCTCGTAGCTCGAGATGAGGGATCCTTTCCCTGCTTCGTCGGGAAAGAGTTCCCGGCCTTCCCGTCGCATCTCAAGAGGAGGCCCTCTCAACGGGAAGGGCGAGAGGAACTCCAGGGTCGTGCCACCATTCCAAGAGTCCCCCAGATGTCTCAGTCCATTCCAGAGGAACCTCTTTTCCCTTCACCGGCTCGTCTTTCACGCCGAGGATCGACTCACACCAAGGTGGCACGTGGCACAGCCCTGTGGGAAAGCCTCGTGGGAAAGCCTCGAGGGACAGCCTCGAGGGAAAGCCACAGATCCCTTGATCCACGTGACAGGAAGCGTGACACTACTGCTGCAGCTCGGGAGGAAAGCACACGTGCATGCCCCCACTCGAGACGAGGACTGACTCCCCTGGGGAGACTCAGAAGCACCCCAAGATCCATGGCAACACTGGAGAGGAATCCTCAGGTTCCGGCCCCGACTCCACCCAAGGACTGAGGCCATGGCATGGACGGGAGAGGAATCCCGAGAGGTCCCCTAGCAACTCGCATGGGGACTGGCCTTTCCGGAGGCCACCAGAGCGGGTCCCTGAGGTCCCCGTCGTAACTCGAGAGGACCTGCCGCAACTCGAGAAAATCCAGGAGGTTCTCCCCTCCAGGCGAGATGAGGCCCATTTCCGCTGAGGCGTCTCGAGGCTGATCACACCTCCCCTCTGGAACTTCGAAAGGGTCCTTCACACCCTTGGTGCAAATCAAGAAGTTCCCCGACATACCCGACTCCACTCGAGAGGAATCACGAGGGTCCCGCCCACATCCAGAGGAGCCCCGTTTCCGCCTCGTAGCTCGAGATGAGGGATCCTTTCCCTGCTTCGTCGGGAAAGAGTTCCCGGCGTTCCCGTCGCATCTCAAGAGGAGGCCCTCTCAACAGGAACGGCGAGAGGAACTCCAGGGTCGTGCCACCATTCCAAGAGTCCCCCAGATGTCTCAGTCCATTCCAGAGGAACCTCTTTTCCCTTCACCGGCTCGTCTTTCACGCCGAGGATCGACTCACACCAATGTGGCACGTGGCACAGCCCTGTGGGAAAGCCTCGTGGGAAAGCCTCGAGGGACAGCCTCGAGGGAAAGCCACAGATCCCTTGATCCACGTGACAGGAAGCGTGACACTACTGCTGCAGCTCGGGAGGAAAGCGCACGTGCATGCCCCCACTCGAGACGAGGCCTGACTCCCCTGGGGAGACTCAGAAGCACCCCAAGATCCATGGCAACACTGGAGAGGAATCCTCAGGTTCCGGCCCCGACTCCACACAAGGACTGAGGCCCCGGCATGGACGGGAGAGGAATCCCGAGAGGTCCCCTAGCAACTCGCATGGGGACTGGCCTTTCCTGAGGCCACCAGAGCGGGTCCCTCAGGTCCCCGTCGTAACTCGAGAAGACCTGCCGCAACTCGAGAAAATCCAGGAGGTTCTCCCCTCCAGGCGAGATGAGGCCCATTTCCGCTGAGGCGTCTCGAGGCTGATCACACCTCCCCTCTGGAACTTCGAAAGGGTCCTTCCCACCCTTGGTGCAAATCAAGAAGTTCCCCGACATACCCGTCTCCACTCGAGAGGAATCACGAGGGTCCCGCCCACATCCAGAGGAGCCCCGTTTCCGCCTCGTAGCTCGAGATGAGGGATCCTTTCCCTGCTTCGTCGGGAAAGAGTTCCCGGCCTTCCCGTCGCATCTCAAGAGGAGGCCCTCTCAACAGGAACGGCGAGAGGAACTGAAGGGTCGTGCCACCATTCCAAGAGTCCCCCAGATGTCTCAGTCCATTCCAGAGGAACCTCTTTTCCCTTCACCGGCTCGTCTTTCACGCCGAGGATCGACTCACACCAAGGTGGCACGTGGCACAGCCCTGTGGGAAAGCCTCGTGGGAAAGCCTCGAGGGACAGCCTCGAGGGAAAGCCACAGATCCCTTGATCCACGTGACAGGAAGCGTGACACTACTGCTGCAGCTCGGGAGGAAAGCGCACGTGAATGCCCCCACTCGAGACGAGGCCTGACTCCCCTGGGGAGACTCAGAAGCACCCCAAGATCCATGGCAACACTGGAGAGGAATCCTCAGGTTCCGGCCCCGACTCCACACAAGGACTGAGGCCCCGGCATGGACGGGAGAGGAATCCCGAGAGGTCCCCTAGCAACTCGCATGGGGACTGGCCTTTCCTGAGGCCACCAGAGCGGGTCCCTCAGGTCCCCGTCGTAACTCGAGAAGACCTGCCGCAACTGGAGAAAATCCAGGAGGTTCTCCCCTCCAGGCGAGATGAGGCCCATTTCCGCTGAGGCGTCTCGAGGCTGATCACACCTCCCCTCTGGAACTTCGAAAGGGTCCTTCACACCCTTGGTGCAAATCAAGAAGTTCCCCGACCTAGCCGTCTCCACTCGAGAGGAATCACGAGGGTCCCGCCCACATCCAGAGGAGCCCCGTTTCCGCCTCGTAGCTCGAGATGAGGGATCCTTTCCCTGCTTCGTCGGGAAAGAGTTCCCGGCCTTCCCGTCGCATCTCAAGAGGAGGCCCTCTCAACAGGAACGGCGAGAGGAACTCCAGGGTCGTGCCACCATTCCAAGAGTCCCCCAGATGTCTCAGTCCATTCCAGAGGAACCTCTTTTCCCTTCACCGGCTCGTCTTTCACGCCGAAGATCGACTCACACCAAGGTGGCACGTGGCACAGCCCTGTGGGAAAGCCTCGTGGGAAAGCCTCGAGGGACAGCCTCGAGGGAAAGCCACAGATCCCTTGATCCACGTGACAGAAATCGTGACACTACTGCTGCAGCTCGGGAGGAAAGCGCACGTGCATGCCCCCACTCGAGATGAGGCCTGACTCCCCTGGGGAGACTCAGAAGCACCCCAAGATCCATGGCAACACTGGAGAGGAATCCTCAGGTTCCGGCCCTGACTCCACACAAGGACTGAGGCCCCGGCATGGACGGGAGAGGAATCCCGAGAGGTCCCCTAGCAACTCGCATGGGGACTGGCCTTTCCTGAGGCCACCAGAGCGGGTCCCTGAGGTCCCCGTCGTAACTCGAGAAGACCTGCCGCAACTCGAGAAAATCCAGGAGTTTCTCCCTTCCAGGCGAGATGAGGCCCATTTCTGCTGAGGCGTCTCGAGGCTGATCACACCTGACCTCTGGAACTTCGAAAGGGTCCTTCACACCCTTGGTGCAAATCAAGAAGTTCCCCGACATACCCGTCTCCACTCGAGAGGAATCACGAGGGTCCCGCCCACATCCAGAGGAGCCCCGATTCCGCCTCGTAGCTCGAGATGAGGGATCCTTTCCCTGCTTCGTCGGGAAAGAGTTCCCGGCCTTCCCGTCGCATCTCAAGAGGAGGCCCTCTCAACAGGAACAGCGAGAGGAACTCCAGGGTCGTGCCACCATTCCAAGAGTCCCCCAGATGTCTCAGTCCATTCCAGAGGAACCTCTTTTCCCTTCACCGGCTCGTCTTTCACGCCGAGGATCGACTCACACCAAGATGGCACGTGGCACAGCCCTGTGGGAAAGCCTCGTGGGAAAGCCTCGAGGGACAGCCTCGAGGGAAAGCCACAGATCCCTTGATCCACGTGACAGGAAGCGTGACACTACTGCTGCAGCTCGGGAGGAAAGCGCACGTGCATGCCCCCACTCGAGACGAGGCCTGACTCCCCTGGGGAGACTCAGAAGCACCCCAAGATCCATGGCAACACTGGAGAGGAATCCTCAGGTTCCGGCCCCGACTCCACACAAGGACTGAGGCCCCGGCATGGACGGGAGAGGAATCCCGAGAGGTCCCCTAGCAACTCGCATGGGGACTGGCCTTTCCGGAGGCCACCAGAGCGGGTCCCTGAGGTCCCCGTCGTAACTCGAGAAGACCTGCCGCAACTCGAGAAAATCCAGGAGGTTCTCCCCTCCAGGCGAGATGAGGCCCATTTCCGCTGAGGCGTCTCGAGGCTGATCACACCTCCCCTCTGGAACTTCGAAAGGGTCCTTCACACCCTTGGTGCAAATCAAGAAGTTCCCCGACATACCCGACTCCACTCGAGAGGAATCACGAGGGTCCCGCCCACATCCAGAGGAGCCCCGTTTCCGCCTCGTAGCTCGAGATGAGGGATCCTTTCCCTGCTTCGTCGGGAAAGAGTTCCCGGCCTTCCCGTCGCATCTCAAGAGGAGGCCCTCTCAACAGGAACGGCGAGAGGAACTCCAGGGTCGTGCCACCATTCCAAGAGTCCCCCAGATGTCTCAGTCCATTCCAGAGGAACCTCTTTTCCCTTCACCGGCTCGTCTTTCACGCCGAGGATCGACTCACACCAAGGTGGCACGTGGCACAGCCCTGTGGGAAAGCCTCGTGGGAAAGCCTCGAGGGACAGGCTCGAGGGAAAGCCACAGATCCCTTGATCCACGTGACAGGAAGCGTGACACTACTGCTGCAGCTCGGGAGGAAAGCGCACGTGCATGCCCCCACTCGAGACGAGGCCTGACTCCCCTGGGGAGACTCAGAAGCACCCCAAGATCCATGGCAACACTGGTGAGGAATCCTCAGGTTCCGGCCCCGACTCCACACAAGGACTGAGGCCCCGGCATGGACGGGAGAGGAATCCCGAGAGGTCCCCTAGCAACTCGCATGGGGACTGGCCTTTCCTGAGGCCACCAGAGCGGGTCCCTGAGGTCCCCGTTGTTTCTCGAGAAGACCTGCCGCAACTGGAGAAAATCCAGGAGGTTCTCCCCTCCAGGCGATATGAGGCCCATTTCCGCTGAGGCGTCTCGAGGCTGATCATACCTCACGTCTGGAACTTCGAAAGGGTCCTTCACACCCTTGGTGCAAATCAAGAAGTTAACCGACCTAGCCGTCTCCACTCGAGAGGAATCACGAGGGTCCCGCCCACATCCAGAGGAGCCCCGTTTCCGCCTTGTAGCTCGAGATGAGGGATCCTTTCCCTGCTTCGTCGGGAAAGAGTTCCCGGCCTTCCCGTCGCATCTCAAGAGGAGGCCCTCTCTACAGGAACGGCGAGAGGAACTCCAGGGTCGTGCCACCATTCCAAGAGTCCCCCAGATGTCTCAGTCCATTCCAGAGGAACCTCTTTTCCCTTCACCGGCTCGTCTTTCACGCCGAGGATCGACTCACACCAAGGTGGTACGTGGCACAGCCCTGTGGGAAAGCCTCGTGGGAAAGCCTCGAGGGACAGCCTCGAGGGAAAGCCACAGATCCCTTGATCCACGTGACAGGAAGCGTGACACTACTGCTGCAGCTCGGGAGGAAAGCGCACGTGCATGCCCCCACTCGAGACGAGGCCTGACTCCCCTGGGGAGACTCAGAAGCACCCCAAGATCCATGGCAACACTGGAGAGGAATCCTCAGGTTCCGGCCCCGACTCCACACAAGGACTGAGGCCCCGGCATGGACGGGAGAGGAATCCCGAGAGGCCCCATAGCAACTCGCATGGGGACTGGCCTTTCCTGAGGCCACCAGAGCGGGTCCCTGAGGTCCCCGTCGTAACTCGAGAAGACCTGCCGCAACTCGAGAAAATCCAGGAGGTTCTCCCCTCCAGGCGAGATGAGGCCCATTTCCACTGAGGTGTCTCGAGGCTGATCACACCTCACCTCTGGAACTTCGAAAGGGTCCTTCACACCCTTGGTGCAAATCAAGAAGTTCCCCGACATACCCGTCTCCACTGGAGAGGAATCACGAGGGTCCCGCCCACATCCAGAGGAGCCCCGTTTCCGCCTCGTACCTCGAGATGAGGGATCCTTTCCCTGCTTCGTCGGGAAAGAGTTCCCGGCCTTCCCGTCGCATCTCAAGAGGAGGCCCTCTCAACAGGAACGGCGAGAGGAACTCCAGAGTCGTGCCACCATTCCAAGAGTCCCCCAGATGTCTCAGTCCATTCCAGAGGAACCTCTATTCCCTTCACCGGCTCATCTTTCACGCCGAGGATCGACTCACACCAAGGTGGCACGTGGCACAGCCCTCTGGGAAAGCCTCGAGGGACAGCCTCGAGGGAAAGCCACAGATCCCTTGATCCACGTGACAGGAAGCGTGACACTACTGCTGCAGCTCGGGAGGAAAGGGCACGTGCATGCCCCCACTCGAGACGAGGACTGACTCCCCTGGGGAGACTCAGAAGCACCCCAAGATCCATGGCAACACTGGAGAGGAATCCTCAGGTTCCGGCCCCGACTCCACACAAGGACTGAGGCCCCGGCATGGACGGGAGAGGAATCCCGAGAGGTCCCCTAGCAACTCGCATGGGGACTGGCCTTTCCTGAGGCCACCAGAGCGGGTCCCTGAGGTCCCCGTTGTTTCTCGAGAAGACCTGCCGCAACTGCAGAAAATCCAGGAGGTTCTCCCCTCCAGGCGAGATGAGGCCCATTTCCGCTGAGGCGTCTCGAGGCTGATCACACCTCACGTCTGGAACTTCGAAAGGGTCCTTCACACCCTTGGTGCAAATCAAGAAGTTAACCGACCTAGCCGTCTCCACTCGAGAGGAATCACGAGGGTCCCGCCCACATCCAGAGGAGCCCCGTTTCCGCCTCGTAGCTCGAGATGAGGGATCCTTTCCCTGCTTCGTCGGGAAAGAGTTCCCGGCCTTCCCGTCGCATCTCAAGAGGAGGCCCTCTCTACAGGAACGGCGAGAGGAACTCCAGGGTCGTGCCACCATTCCAAGAGTCCCCCAGATGTCTCAGTCCATTCCAGAGGAACCTCTTTTCCCTTCACCGGCTCGTCTTTCACGCCGAGGATCGACTCACACCAAGGTGGTACGTGGCACAGCCCTGTGGGAAAGCCTCGTGGGAAAGCCTCGAGGGACAGCCTCGAGGGAAAGCCACAGATCCCTTGATCCACGTGACAGGAAGCGTGACACTACTGCTGCAGCTCGGGAGGAAAGCGCACGTGCATGCCACCACTCGAGACGAGGCCTGACTCCCCTGGGGAGACTCAGAAGCACCCCAAGATCCATGGCAACACTGGAGAGGAATCCTCAGGTTCCGGCCCCGACTCCACACAAGGACTGAGGCCCCGGCATGGACGGGAGAGGAATCCCGAGAGGCCCCATAGCAACTCGCATGGGGACTGGCCTTTCCTGAGGCCACCAGAGCGGGTCCCTGAGGTCCCCGTCGTAACTCGAGAAGACCTGCCGCAACTCGAGAAAATCCAGGAGGTTCTCCCCTCCAGGCGAGATGAGGCCCATTTCCGCTGAGGCGTCTCGAGGCTGATCACACCTCACCTCTGGAACTTCGAAAGGGTCCTTCACACCCTTGGTGCAAATCAAGAAGTTCCCCGACCTAGCCGTCTCCACTCAAGAGGAATCACGAGGGTCCCGCCCACATCCAGAGGAGCCCCGTTTCCGCCTCGTAGCTCGAGATGAGGGATCCTTTCCCTGCTTCTTCGGGAAAGAGTTCCCGGCCTTCCCGTCGCATCTCAAGAGGAGGCCCTCTCAACAGGAACGGCGAGAGGAACTCCAGGGTCGTGCCACCATTCCAAGAGTCCCCCAGATGTCTCAGTCCATTCCAGAGGAACCTCTATTCCCTTCACCGGCTCATCTTTCACGCCGAGGATCGACTCACACCAAGGTGGCACGTGGCACAGCCCTCTGGGAAAGCCTCGAGGGACAGCCTCGAGGGAAAGCCACAGATCCCTTGATCCACGTGACAGGAAGCGTGACACTACTGCTGCAGCTCGGGAGGAAAGGGCACGTGCATGCCCCCACTCGAGACGAGGACTGACTCCCCTGGGGAGACTCAGAAGCACCCCAAGATCCATGGCAACACTGGAGAGGAATCCTCAGGTTCCGGCCCCGACTCCACACAAGGACTGAGGCCCCGGCATGGACGGGAGAGGAATCCCGAGAGGTCCCCTAGCAACTCGCATGGGGACTGGCCTTTCCTGAGGCCACCAGAGCGGGTCCCTGAGGTCCCCGTTGTTTCTCGAGAAGACCTGCCGCAACTGGAGAAAATCCAGGAGGTTCTCCCCTCCAGGCGAGATGAGGCCCATTTCCGCTGAGGCGTCTCGAGGCTGATCACACCTCACGTCTGGAACTTCGAAAGGGTCCTTCACACCCTTGGTGCAAATCAAGAAGTTAACCGACCTAGCCGTCTCCACTCGAGAGGAATCACGAGGGTCCCGCCCACATCCAGAGGAGCCCCGTTTCCGCCTCGTAGCTCGAGATGAGGGATCCTTTCCCTGCTTCGTCGGGAAAGAGTTCCCGGCCTTCCCGTCGCATCTCAAGAGGAGGCCCTCTCTACAGGAACGGCGAGAGGAACTCCAGGGTCGTGCCACCATTCCAAGAGTCCCCCAGATGTCTCAGTCCATTCCAGAGGAACCTCTTTTCCCTTCACCGGCTCGTCTTTCACGCCGAGGATCGACTCACACCAAGGTGGTACGTGGCACAGCCCTGTGGGAAAGCCTCGTGGGAAAGCCTCGAGGGACAGCCTCGAGGGAAAGCCACAGATCCCTTGATCCACGTGACAGGAAGCGTGACACTACTGCTGCAGCTCGGGAGGAAAGCGCACGTGCATGCCCCCACTCGAGACGAGGCCTGACTCCCCTGGGGAGACTCAGAAGCACCCCAAGATCCATGGCAACACTGGAGAGGAATCCTCAGGTTCCGGCCCCGACTCCACACAAGGACTGAGGCCCCGGCATGGACGGGAGAGGAATCCCGAGAGGCCCCATAGCAACTCGCATGGGGACTGGCCTTTCCTGAGGCCACCAGAGCGGGTCCCTGAGGTCCCCGTCGTAACTCGAGAAGACCTGCCGCAACTCGAGAAAATCCAGGAGGTTCTCCCCTCCAGGCGAGATGAGGCCCATTTCCGCTGAGGCGTCTCGAGGCTGATCACACCTCACCTCTGGAACTTCGAAAGGGTCCTTCACACCCTTGGTGCATATCAAGAAGTTCCCCGACCTAGCCGTCTCCACTCAAGAGGAATCACGAGGGTCCCGCCCACATCCAGAGGAGCCCCGTTTCCGCCTCGTAGCTCGAGATGAGGGATCCTTTCCCTGCTTCTTCGGGAAAGAGTTCCCGGCCTTCCCGTCGCATCTCAAGAGGAGGCCCTCTCAACAGGAACGGCGAGAGGAACTCCAGGGTCGTGCCACCATTCCAAGAGTCCCCCAGATGTCTCAGTCCATTCCAGAGGAACCTCTTTTCCCTTCACCGGCTCATCTTTCACGCCGAGGATCGACTCACACCAAGGTGGCACGTGGCACAGCCCTCTGGGAAAGCCTCGTGGGAAAGCCTCGAGGGACAGCCTCGAGGGAAAGCCACAGATCCCTTGATCCACGTGACAGGAAGCGTGACACTACTGCTGCAGCTCGGGAGGAAAGCGCACGTGCATGCCCCCACTCGAGACGAGGCCTGAATCCCCTGGGGAGACTCAGAAGCACCCCAAGATCCATGGCAACACTGGAGAGGAATCCTCAGGTTCCGGCCCCGACTCCACACAAGGACTGAGGCCCCGGCATGGACGGGAGAGGAATCCAGAGAGGTCCCCTAGCAACTCGCATGGGGACTGGCCTTTCCTGAGGCCACCAGAGCCGGTCCCTGAGGTCCCCGTCGTAACTCGAGAAGACCTGCCGCAACTCGAGAAAATCCAGGAGGTTCTCCCCTCCAGGCGAGATGAGGCCCATTTCTGCTGAGGCGTCTCGAGGCTGATCACACCTCACCTCTGGAACTTCGAAATGCTCCTTCACACCCTTGGTGCAAATCAAGAAGTTCCCCGACATACCCGTCTCCACTCGAGAGGAATCACGAGGGTCCCGCCCACATCCAGAGGAGCCCCGTTTCCGCCTCGTAGCTCGAGATGAGGGATCCTTTCCCTGCTTCGTCGGGAAAGAGTTCCCGGCGTTCCCGTCGCATCTCAAGAGGAGGCCCTCTCAACAGGAACGGCGAGAGGAACTCCAGGGTGGTGTCACCATTCCAAGAGTCCCCCAGATGTCTCAGTCCATTCCAGAGGAACCTCTTTTCCCTTCACCGGCTCGTCTTTCACGCCGAGGATCGACTCACACCAAGGTGGCACGTGGCACAGCCCTGTGGGAAAGCCTCGTGGGAAAGCCTCGAGGGACAGCCTCGAGGGAAAGCCACAGATCCCTTGATCCACGTGACAGGAAGCGTGACACTACTGCTGCAGCTTGGGAGGAAAGCGCACGTGCATGCCCCCACTCGAGACGAGGCCTGACTCCCCTGGGGAGACTCAGAAGCACCACAAGATCCATGGCAACACTGGAGAGGAATCCTCAGGTTCCGGCCCCGACTCCACTCAAGGACTGAGGCCCCGGCATGGACGGGAGAGGAATCCCGAGAGGTCCCCTAGCAACTCGCATGGGGAATGGCCTTTCCTGAGGCCACCAGAGCGGGTCCCTGAGGTCCCCGTCGTAACTCGAGAAGACCTGCCGCAACTCAAGAAAATCCAGGAGGTTCTCCCCTCCAGGCGAGATGAGGACCATTTCCGCTGAGGCGTCTCGAGGCTGATCACACCTAACCTCTGGAACTTCGAAAGGGTCCTTCACACCCTTGGTGCAAATCAAGAAGTTCCCCGACATACCCGTCTCCACTCGAGAGGAATCACGAGGGTCCCGCCCACATCCAGAGGAGCCCCGTTTCCGCCTCGTAGCTCGAGATGAGGGATCCTTTCCCTGCTTCGTCGGGAAAGAGTTCCCGGCCTTCCCGTCGCATCTCAAGAGGAGGCCCTCTCAACAGGAACGGCGAGAGGAACTCCAGGGTCGTGCCACCATTCCAAGAGTCCCCCAGATGTCTCAGTCCATTCCAGAGGAACCTCTTTTCCCTTCACCGGCTCGTCTTTCACGCCGAGGATCGACTCACACCAAGGTGGCACGTGGCACAGCCCTGTGGGAAAGCCTCGTGGGAAAGCCTCGAGGGACAGCCTGGAGGGAAAGCCACAGATCCCTTGATCCACGTGACAGGAAGCGTGACACTACTGCTGCAGCTCGGGAGGAAAGCGCACGTGCATGCCCCCACTCGAGACGAGGCCTGACTCCCCTGGGGAGACTCAGAAGCACCCCAAGATCCATGGCAACACTGGAGAGGAATCCTCAGGTTCCGGCCCCGACTCCACTCAAGGACTGAGGCCCCGGCATGGACGGGAGAGGAATCCCGAGAGGTCCCCTAGCAACTCGCATGGGGACTGGCCTTTCCTGAGGCCACCAGAGCGGGTCCCTGAGGTCCCCGTCGTAACTCGAGAAGACCTGCCGCAACTCGAGAAAATCCAGGAGGTTCTCCCCTCCAGGCGAGATGAGGCCCATTTCCGCTGAGGCGTCTCGAGGCTGATCACACCTCACCTCTGGAACTTCGAAAGGCTCCTTCACACCCTTGGTGCAAATCAAGAAGTTCCCCGACCTAGCCATCTCCACTCGAGAGGAATCACGAGGGTCCCGCCCACATCCAGAGGAGCCCCGTTTCCGCCTCGTAGCTCGAGATGAGGGATCCTTTCCCTGCTTCGTCAGGAAAGAGTTCCCGGCCTTCCCGTCGCATCTCAAGAGGAGGCCCTCTCAACAGGAACGGCGAGAGGAACTCCAGGGTCGTGCCACCATTCCAAGAGTCCCCCAGATGTCTCAGTCCATCCCAGAGGAACCTCTTTTCCCTTCACCGGCTCGTCTTTCACGCCGAGGATCGACTCACAACAAGGTGGCACGTGGCACAGCCCTGTGGGAAAGCCTCGTGGGAAAGCCTCGAGGGACAGCCTCGAGGGAAAGCCACAGATCCCTTGATCCACGTGACAGGAAGCGTGACACTACTGCTGCAGCTCGGGAGGAAAGCGCACGTGCATGCCCCCACTCGAGACGAGGCCTGACTCCCCTGGGGAGACTCAGAAGCACCCCAAGATCCATGGCAACACTGGAGAGGAATCCTCAGGTTCCGGCCCCGACTCCACACAAGGACTGAGGCCCCGGCATGGACGGGAGAGGAATCCCGAGAGATCCCCTAGCAACTCGCATGGGGACTGGCCTTTCCTGAGGCCACCAGAGCGGGTCCCTGAGGTCCCCGTCGTAACTCGAGAACACCTGCCGCAACTCGAGAAAATCCAGGAGGTTCTCCCCTCCAGGCGAGATGAGGCCCATTTCCGCTGAGGCGTCTCGAGGCTGATCACACCTCCCCTCTGGAACTTCGAAAGGGTCCTTCACACCCTTGGTGCAAATCAAGAAGTTCCCCGACATACCCGTCTCCACTCGAGAGGAATCACGAGGGTCCCGCCCACATCCAGAGGAGCTCCGTTTCCGCCTCGTAGCTCGAGATGAGGGATCCTTTCCCTGCTTCGTCGGGAAAGAGTTCCCGGCCTTCCCGTCGCATCTCAAGAGGAGGCCCTCTCTACAGGAATGGCGAGAGAAACTCCAGGGTCGTGCCACCATTCCAAGAGTCCCCCAGATGTCTCAGTCCATTCCAGAGGAACCTCTTTTCCCTTCACCGGCTCGTCTTTCACGCCGAGGATCAACTCACACCAAGGTGGCACGTGGCACAGCCCTGTGGGAAAGCCTCGTGGGAAAGCCTCGAGGGACAGCCTCGAGGGAAAGCCACAGATCCCTTGATCCACGTGACAGGAAGCGTGACACTACTGCTGCAGCTCGGGAGGAAAGCGCACGTGCATGCCCCCACTCGAGACGAGGCCTGACTCCCCTGGGGAGACTCAGAAGCACCCCAAGATCCATGGCAACACTGGAGAGGAATCCTCAGGTTCCGGCCCCGACTCCACACAAGGACTGAGGCCCTGGCATGGACGGGAGAGGAATCCCGAGAGGTCCCCTAGCAACTCGCATGGGGACTGGCCTTTCCTGAGGCCACCAGAGCGGGTCCCTGAGGTCCCCGTCGTAACTCGAGAAGACCTGCTGCAACTCGAGAAAATCCAGGAGGTTCTCCCCTCCAGGCGAGATGAGGCCCATTTCCGCTGAGGCGTCTCGAGGCTGATCACACCTCCCCTCTGGAACTTCGAAAGGGTCCTTCACACCCTTGGTGCAAATCAAGAAGTTCCCCGACATACCCGTCTCCACTCGAGAGGAATCACGAGGGTCCCGCCCACATCCAGAGGAGCCCCGTTTCCGCCTCGTAGCTCGAGATGAGGGATCCTTTCCCTGCTTCGTCGGGAAAGAGTTCCCGGCCTTCCCGTCGCATCTCAAGAGGAGGCCCTCTCAACAGGAACGGCGAGAGGAACTCCAGGGTCGTGCCACCATTCCAAGAGTCCCCCAGTTGTCTCAGTCCATTCCAGAGGAACCTCTTTTCCCTTCACCGGCTCGTCTTTCACGCCGAGGATCGACTCACACCAAGGTGGCACGTGGCACAGCCCTGTGGGAAAGCCTCGTGGGAAAGCCTCGAGGGACAGCCTCGAGGGAAAGCCACAGATCCCTTGATCCACGTGACAGGAAGCGTGACACTACTGCTGCAGCTCGGGAGGAAAGCGCACGTGCATGCCCCCACACTAGACAAGGCCTGACTCCCCTGGGGAGACTCAGAAGCACCCCAAGATCCATGGCAACACTGGAGAGGAATCCTCAGGTTCCGGCTCCGACTCCACACAAGGACTGAGGCCCCGGCATGGACGGGAGAGGAATCCCGAGAGGTCCCCTAGCAACTCGCATGGGGACTGGCCTTTCCTGAGGCCAACAGAGCGGGTCCCTGAGGTCCCCGTCGTAACTCGAGAAGACCTGCCGCAACTCGAGAAAATCCAGGAGGTTCTCCCCTCCAGGCGAGATGAAGCCCATTTCCGCTGAGGCGTCTCGAGGCTGATCACACCTCACCTCTGGAACTTCGAAAGGGTCCTTCACACCCTTGGTGCAAATCAAGAAGTTCCCCGACATACCCGTCTCCACTCGAGAGGAATCACGAGAGTCCCGCCCACATCCAGAGGAGCCCCGTTTCCGCCTCGTACCTCGAGATGAGGGATCCTTTCCCTGCTTCGTCGGGAAAGAGTTCCCGGCGTTCCCGTCGCATCTCAAGAGGAGGCCCTCTCAACAGGAACGGCGAGAGGAACTCAAGGGTCGTGCCACCATTCCAAGAGTCTCCCAGATGTCTCAGTCCATTCCAGAGGAACCTCTTTTCCCTTCACCGGCTCGTCTTTCACGCCGAGGATCGACTCACACCAAGGTGGCACGTGGCACAGCCCTGTGGGAAAGCCTCGTGGGAAAGCCTCGAGGGACAGCCTCGAGGGAAAGCCACAGATCCCTTGATCCACGTGACAGGAAGCGTGACACTACTGCTGCAGCTCGGGAGGAAAGCGCACGTGCATGCCCCCACTCGAGACGAGGCCTGACTCCCCTGGGGAGACTCAGAAGCACCCCAAGATCCATGGCAACACTGGAGAGGAATCCTCAGGTTCCGGCCCCGACTCCACACAAGGACTGAGGCCCCGGCATGGACGGGAGAGGAATCCCGAGAGGTCCCCTAGCAACTCGCATGGGGACTGGCCTTTCCTGAGGCCACCAGAGCGGGTCCCTGAGGTCCCCGTCATAACTCGAGAAGACCTGCCGCAACTCGAGAAAATCCAGGAGGTTCTCCCCTCCAGGCGAGATGAGGCCCATTTCCGCTGAGGCGTCTCGAGGCTGATCACACCTCCCTTCTGGAACTTCGAAAGGGTCCTTCACACCCTTGGTGCAAATCAAGAAGTTCCCCGACATACCCGTCTCCACTCGAGAGGAATCACGAGGGTCCCGCCCACATCCAGAGGAGCCCCGTTTCCGCCTCGTAGCTCGAGATGAGGGATCCTTTCCCTGCTTCGTCGGGAAAGAGTTCCCGGCCTTCCCGTCGCATCTCAAGAGGAGGCCCTCTCAACAGGAACGGCGAGAGGAACTCCAGGGTCGTGCCACCATTCCAAGAGTCCCCCAGATGTCTCAGTCCATTCCAGAGGAACCTCTTTTCCCTTCACCGGCTCGTCTTTCACGCCGAGGATCGACTCACACCAAGGTGGCACGTGGCACAGCCCTGTGGGAAAGCCTCGTGGGAAAGCCTCGAGGGACAGCCTCGAGGGAAAGCCACAGATCCCTTGATCCACGTGACAGGAAGCGTGACACTACTGCTGCAGCTCGGGAGGAAAGCGCACGTGCATGCCCCCACTCGAGACGAGGCCTGACTCCCCTGGGGAGACTCAGAAGCACCCCAAGATCCATGGCAACACTGGAGAGGAATCCTCAGGTTCCGGCCCCGACTCCACTCAAGGACTGAGGCCCCGGCATGGACGGGAGAGGAATCCCGAGAGGTCCCCTAGCAACTCGCATGGGGACTGGCCTTTCCTGAGGCCACCAGAGCGGGTCCCTGAGGTCCCCGTCGTAACTCGAGAAGACCTGCCGCAACTCGAGAAAATCCAGGAGGTTCTCCCCTCCAGGCGAGATGAGGCCCATTTCCGCTGAGGCGTCTCGAGGCTGATCACACCTCACCTCTGGAACTTCGAAAGGCTCCTTCACACCCTTGGTGCAAATCAAGAAGTTCCCCGACCTAGCCGTCTCCACTCGAGAGGAATCACGAGGGTCCCGCCCACATCCAGAGGAGCCCCGTTTCCGCCTCGTAGCTCGAGATGAGGGATCCTTTCCCTGCTTCGTCAGGAAAGAGTTCCCGGCCTTCCCGTCGCATCTCAAGAGGAGGCCCTCTCAACAGGAACGGCGAGAGGAACTCCAGGGTCGTGCCACCATTCCAAGAGTCCCCCAGATGTCTCAGTCCATTCCAGAGGAACCTCTTTTCCCTTCACCGGCTCGTCTTTGACGCCGAGGATCGACTCACACCAAGGTGGCACGTGGCACAGCCCTGTGGGAAAGCCTCGTGGGAAAGCCTCGAGGGACAGCCTCGAGGGAAAGCCACAGATCCCTTGATCCACGTGACAGGAAGCGTGACACTACTGCTGCAGCTCGGGAGGAAAGCGCACGTGCATGCCCCCACTCGAGACGAGGCCTGACTCCCCTGGGGAGACTCAGAAGCACCCCAAGATCCATGGCAACACTGGAGAGGAATCCTCAGGTTCCGGCCCCGACTCCACACAAGGACTGAGGCCCCGGCATGGACGGGAGAGGAATCCCGAGAGATCCCCTAGCAACTCGCATGGGGACTGGCCTTTCCTGAGGCCACCAGAGCGGGTCCCTGAGGTCCCCGTCGTAACTCGAGAACACCTGCCGCAACTCGAGAAAATCCAGGAGGTTCTCCCCTCCAGGCGAGATGAGGCCCATTTCCGCTGAGGCGTCTCGAGGCTGATCACACCTCACCTCTGGAACTTCGAAAGGGTCCTTCACACCCTTGGTGCAAATCAAGAAGTTCCCCGACATACCCGTCTCCACTCGAGAGGAATCACGAGGGTCCCGCCCACATCCAGAGGAGCCCCGTTTCCGCCTCGTACCTCGAGATGAGGGATCCTTTCCCTGCTTCGTCGGGAAAGAGTTCCCGGCGTTCCCGTCGCATCTCAAGAGGAGGTCCTCTCAACAGGAACGGCGAGAGGAACTCAAGGGTCGTGCCACCATTCCAAGAGTCTCCCAGATATCTCAGTACATTCCAGAGGAACCTCTTTTCCCTTCACCGGCTCGTCTTTCACGCCGAGGATCGACTCACACCAAGGTGGCACGTGGCACAGCCCTGTGGGAAAGCCTCGTGGGAAAGCCTCGAGGGACAGCCTCGAGGGAAAGCCACAGATCCCTTGATCCACGTGACAGGAAGCGTGACACTACTGCTGCAGCTCGGGAGGAAAGCGCACGTGCATGCCCCCACTCGAGACGAGGCCTGACTCCCCTGGGGAGACTCAGAAGCACCCCAAGATCCATGGCAACACTGGAGAGGAATCCTCAGGTTCCGGCCCCGACTCCACACAAGGACTGAGGCCCCGGCATGGACGGGAGAGGAATCCCGAGAGGTCCCCTAGCAACTCGCATGGGGACTGGCCTTTCCTGAGGCCACCAGAGCGGGTCCCTGAGGTCCCCGTCATAACTCGAGAAGACCTGCCGCAACTCGAGAAAATCCAGGAGGTTCTCCCCTCCAGGCGAGATGAGGCCCATTTCCGCTGAGGCGTCTCGAGGCTGATCACACCTCCCTTCTGGAACTTCGAAAGGGTCCTTCACACCCTTGGTGCAAATCAAGAAGTTCCCCGACATACCCGTCTCCACTCGAGAGGAATCACGAGGGTCCCGCCCACATCCAGAGGAGTTCCGTTTCCGCCTCGTAGCTCGAGATGAGGGATCCTTTCCCTGCTTCGTCGGGAAAGAGTTCCCGGCCTTCCCGTCGCATCTCAAGAGGAGGCCCTCTCTACAGGAATGGCGAGAGAATCTCCAGGGTCGTGCCACCATTCCAAGAGTCCCCCAGATGTCTCAGTCCATTCCAGAGGAACCTCTTTTCCCTTCACCGGCTCGTCTTTCACGCCGAGGATCAACTCACACCAAGGTGGCACGTGGCACAGCCCTGTGGGAAAGCCTCGTGGGAAAGCCTCGAGGGACAGCCTCGAGGGAAAGCCACAGATCCCTTGATCCACGTGACAGGAAGCGTGACACTACTGCTGCAGCTCGGGAGGAAAGCGCACGTGCATGCCCCCACTCGAGACGAGGCCTGACTCCCCTGGGGAGACTCAGAAGCACCCCAAGATCCATGGCAACACTGGAGAGGAATCCTCAGGTTCCGGCCCCGACTCCACTCAAGGACTGAGGCCCCGGCATGGACGGGAGAGGAATCCCGAGAGGTCCCCTAGCAACTCGCATGGGGACTGGCCTTTCCTGAGGCCACCAGAGCGGGTCCCTGAGGTCCCCGTCGTAACTCGAGAAGACCTGCCGCAACTCGAGAAAATCCAGGAGGTTCTCCCCTCCAGGCGAGATGAGGCCCATTTCCGCTGAGGCGTCTCGAGGCTGATCACACCTCACCTCTGGAACTTCGAAAGGCTCCTTCACACCCTTGGTGCAAATCAAGAAGTTCCCCGACCTAGCCGTCTCCACTCGAGAGGAATCACGAGGGTCCCGCCCACATCCAGAGGAGCCCCGTTTCCGCCTCGTAGCTCGAGATGAGGGATCCTTTCCCTGCTTCGTCAGGAAAGAGTTCCCGGCCTTCCCGTCGCATCTCAAGAGGAGGCCCTCTCAACAGGAACGGCGAGAGGAACTCCAGGGTCGTGCCACCATTCCAAGAGTCCCCCAGATGTCTCAGTCCATTCCAGAGGAACCTCTTTTCCCTTCACCGGCTCGTCTTTCACGCCGAGGATCGACTCACAACAAGGTGGCACGTGGCACAGCCCTGTGGGAAAGCCTCGTGGGAAAGCCTCGAGGGACAGCCTCGAGGGAAAGCCACAGATCCCTTGATCCACGTGACAGGAAGCGTGACACTACTGCTGCAGCTCGGGAGGAAAGCGCACGTGCATGCCCCCACTCGAGACGAGGCCTGACTCCCCTGGGGAGACTCAGAAGCACCCCAAGATCCATGGCAACACTGGAGAGGAATCCTCAGGTTCCGGCCCCGACTCCACACAAGGACTGAGGCCCCGGCATGGACGGGAGAGGAATCCCGAGAGATCCCCTAGCAACTCGCATGGGGACTGGCCTTTCCTGAGGCCACCAGAGCGGGTCCCTGAGGTCCCCGTCGTAACTCGAGAAGACCTGCCGCAACTCGAGAAAATCCAGGAGGTTCTCCCCTCCAGGCGAGATGAGGCCCATTTCCGCTGAGGCGTCTCGAGGCTGATCACACCTCACCTCTGGAACTTCGAAAGGGTCCTTCACACCCTTGGTGCAAATCAAGAAGTTCCCCGACATACCCGTCTCCACTCGAGAGGAATCACGAGGGTCCCGCCCACATCCAGAGGAGCCCCGTTTCCGCCTCGTACCTCGAGATGAGGGATCCTTTCCCTGCTTCGTCGGGAAAGAGTTCCCGGCGTTCCCGTCGCATCTCAAGAGGAGGTCCTCTCAACAGGAACGGCGAGAGGAACTCAAGGGTCGTGCCACCATTCCAAGAGTCTCCCAGATATCTCAGTACATTCCAGAGGAACCTCTTTTCCCTTCACCGGCTCGTCTTTCACGCCGAGGATCGACTCACACCAAGGTGGCACGTGGCACAGCCCTGTGGGAAAGCCTCGTGGGAAAGCCTCGAGGGACAGCCTCGAGGGAAAGCCACAGATCCCTTGATCCACGTGACAGGAAGCGTGACACTACTGCTGCAGCTCGGGAGGAAAGCGCACGTGCATGCCCCCACTCGAGACGAGGCCTGACTCCCCTGGGGAGACTCAGAAGCACCCCAAGATCCATGGCAACACTGGAGAGGAATCCTCAGGTTCCGGCCCCGACTCCACACAAGGACTGAGGCCCCGGCATGGACGGGAGAGGAATCCCGAGAGGTCCCCTAGCAACTCGCATGGGGACTGGCCTTTCCTGAGGCCACCAGAGCGGGTCCCTGAGGTCCCCGTCATAACTCGAGAAGACCTGCCGCAACTCGAGAAAATCCAGGAGGTTCTCCCCTCCAGGCGAGATGAGGCCCATTTCCGCTGAGGCGTCTCGAGGCTGATCACACCTCCCTTCTGGAACTTCGAAAGGGTCCTTCACACCCTTGGTGCAAATCAAGAAGTTCCCCGACATACCCGTCTCCACTCGAGAGGAATCACGAGGGTCCCGCCCACATCCAGAGGAGCCCCGTTTCCGCCTCGTAGCTCGAGATGAGGGATCCTTTCCCTGCTTCGTCGGGAAAGAGTTCCCGGCGTTCCCGTCGCATCTCAAGAGGAGGCCCTCTCTACAGGAACGGCGAGAGGAACTCCAGGGTCGTGCCACCATTCCAAAAGTCCCCCAGATGTCTCAGTCCATTCCAGAGGAACCTCTTTTCCCTTCACCAGCTCGTCTTTCACGCCGAGGATCGACTCACACCAAGGTGGCACGTGGCACAGCCCTGTGGGAAAGCCTCGTGGGAAAGCCTCGAGGGACAGCCTCGAGGGAAAGCCACAGATCCCTTGATCCACGTGACAGGAAGCGTGACACTACTGCTGCAGCTCGGGAGGAAAGCGCACGTGCATGCCCCCACTCGAGACGAGGCCTGACTCCCCTGGGGAGACTCAGAAGCACCCCAAGATCCATGGCAACACTGGAGAGGAATCCTCAGGTTCCGGCCCCGACTCCACACAAGGACTGAGGCCCCGGCATGGACGGGAGAGGAATCCCGAGAGGTCCCCTAGCAACTCGCATGGGGACTGGCCTTTCCTGAGGCCACCAGAGCGGGTCCCTGAGGTCCCCGTCGTAACTCGAGAAGACCTGCCGCAACTCGAGAAAATCCAGGAGGTTCTCCCCTCCAGGCGAGATGAGGCCCATTTCCGCTGAGGCATCTCGAGGCTGATCACACCTCCCCTCTGGAACTTCGAAAGGGTCCTTCCCACCCTTGGTGCAAATCAAGAAGTTCCCCGACATACCCGTCTCCACTCGAGAGGAATCACGAGGGTCCCGCCCACATCCAGAGGAGCCCCGTTTCCGCCTCGTAGCTCGAGATGAGGGATCCTTTCCCTGCTTCGTCGGGAAAGAGTTCCCGGCCTTCCCGTCGCATCTCAAGAGGAGGCCCTCTCTACAGGAACGGCGAGAGGAACTCCAGGGTCGTGCCACCATTCCAAGAGTCCCCCAGATGTCTCAGTCCATTCCAGAGGAACCTCTTTTCCCTTCACCGGCTCGTCTTTCACGCCGAGGATCGACTCACACCAAGGTGGCACGTGGCACAGCCCTGTGGGAAAGCCTCTTGGGAAAGCCTCGAGGGACAGCCTCGAGGGAAAGCCACAGATCCCTTGATCCACGTGACAGGAAGCGTGACACTACTGCTGCAGCTCGGGAGGAAAGCGCACGTGCATGCCCCCACTCGAGACGAGGCCTGACTCCCCTGGGGAGACTCAGAAGCACCCCAAGATCCATGGCAACACTGGAGAGGAATCCTCAGGTTCCGGCCCCGACTCCACACAAGGACTGAGGCCCCGGCATGGACGGGAGAGGAATCCCGAGAGGTCCCAAGCAACTCGCATGGGGACTGGCCTTTCCTGAGGCCACCAGAGCGGGTCCCTGAGGTCCCCGTCGTAACTCGAGAAGACCTGCCGCAACTCGAGAAAATCCAGGAGGTTCTCCCCTCCAGGCGAGATGAAGCCCATTTCCGCTGAGGCGTCTCGAGGCTGATCACACCTCACCTCTGGAACTTCGAAAGGGTCCTTCACACCCTTGGTGCAAATCAAGAAGTTCCCCGACATACCCGTCTCCACTCGAGAGGAATCACGAGGGTCCCGCCCACATCCAGAGGAGCCCCGTTTCCGCCTCGTACCTCGAGATGAGGGATCCTTTCCCTGCTTCGTCGGGAAAGAGTTCCCGGCGTTCCCGTCCCATCTCAAGAGGAGGCCCTCTCTACAGGAACGGCGAGAGGAACTCAAGTGTCGTGCCACCATTCCAAGAGTCCCCCAGATGTCTCAGTCCATTCCAGAGGAACCTCTTTTCCCTTCACCGGCTCGTCTTTCACGCCGAGGATCGACTCACACCAAGGTGGCACGTGGCACAGCCCTGTGGGAAAGCCTCGTGGGAAAGCCTCGAGGGACAGCCTCGAGGGAAAGCCACAGATCCCTTGATCCACGTGACAGGAAGCGTGACACTACTGCTGCAGCTCGGGAGGAAAGCGCACGTGCATGCCCCCACTCGAGACGAGGCCTGACTCCCCTGGGGAGACTCAGAAGCACCCCAAGATCCATGGCAACACTGGAGAGGAATCCTCAGGTTCCGGCCCCGACTCCACACAAGGACTGAGGCCCCGGCATGGACGGGAGAGGAATCCCGAGAGGTCCCCTAGCAACTCGCATGGGGACTGGCCTTTCCTGAGGCCACCAGAGCGGGTCCCTGAGGTCCCCGTCATAACTCGAGAAGACCTGCCGCAACTCGAGAAAATCCAGGAGGTTCTCCCCTCCAGGCGAGATGAGGCCCATTTCCGCTGAGGCGTCTCGAGGCTGATCACACCTCCCTTCTGGAACTTCGAAAGGGTCCTTCACACCCTTGGTGCAAATCAAGAAGTTCCCCGACATACCCGTCTCCACTCGAGAGGAATCACGAGGGTCCCGCCCACATCCAGAGGAGTTCCGTTTCCGCCTCGTAGCTCGAGATGAGGGATCCTTTCCCTGCTTCGTCGGGAAAGAGTTCCCGGCGTTCCCGTCGCATCTCAAGAGGAGGCCCTCTCTACAGGAATGGCGAGAGAATCTCCAGGGTCGTGCCACCATTCCAAGAGTCCCCCAGATGTCTCAGTCCATTCCAGAGGAACCTCTTTTCCCTTCACCGGCTCGTCTTTCACGCCGAGGATCAACTCACACCAAGGTGGCACGTAGCACAGCCCTGTGGGAAAGCCTCGTGGGAAAGCCTCGAGGGACAGCCTCGAGGGAAAGCCACAGATCCCTTGATCCACGTGACAGGAAGCGTGACACTACTGCTGCAGCTCGGGAGGAAAGCGCACGTGCATGCCCCCACTCGAGACGAGGCCTGACTCCCCTGGGGAGACTCAGAAGCACCCCAAGATCCATGGCAACACTGGAGAGGAATCCTCAGGTTCCGGCCCCGACTCCACACAAGGACTGAGGCCCCGGCATGGACGGGAGAGGAATCCCGAGAGTTCCCCTAGCAACTCGCATGGGGACTGGCCTTTCCTGAGGCCACCAGAGCGGGTCCCTGAGGTCCCCGTCATAACTCGAGAAGACCTGCCGCAACTCGAGAAAATCCAGGAGGTTCTCCCCTCCAGGCGAGATGAGGCCCATTTCCGCTGAGGCGTCTCGAGGCTGATCACACCTCCCTTCTGGAACTTCGAAAGGGTCCTTCACACCCTTGGTGCAAATCAAGAAGTTCCCCGACATACCCGTCTCCACTCGAGAGGAATCACGAGGGTCCCGCCCACATCCAGAGGAGCTCCGTTTCCGCCTCGTAGCTCGAGATGAGGGATCCTTTCCCTGCTTCGTCGGGAAAGAGTTCCCGGCCTTCCCGTCGCATCTCAAGAGGAGACCCTCTCTACAGGAATGGCGAGAGAATCTCCAGGGTCGTGCCACCATTCCAAGAGTCCCCCAGATGTCTCAGTCCATTCCAGAGGAACCTCTTTTCCCTTCACCGGCTCGTCTTTCACGCCGAGGATCAACTCACACCAAGGTGGCACGTGGCACAGCCCTGTGGGAAAGCCTCGTGGGAAAGCCTCGAGGGACAGCCTCGAGGGAAAGCCACAGATCCCTTGATCCACGTGACAGGAAGCGTGACACTACTGCTGCAGCTCGGGAGGAAAGCGCACGTGCATGCCCCCACTCAAGACGAGGCCTGACTCCCCTGGGGAGACTCAGAAGCACCCCAAGATCCATGGCAACACTGGAGAGGAATCCTCAGGTTCCGGCCCCGACTCCACACAAGGACTGAGGCCCCGGCATGGACGGGAGAGGAATCACGAGAGGTCCCCTAGCAACTCGCATGGGGACTGGCCTTTCCTGAGGCCACCAGAGCGGGTAAATGAGGTCCCCGTCGTAACTCGAGAACACCTGCCGCAACTCGAGAAAATCCAGGAGGTTCTCCCCTCCAGGCGACATGAGGCCCATTTCCGCTGAGGCGTCTCGAGGCTGATCACACCTCACCTCTGGAACTTCGAAAGGCTCCTTCACACCCTTGGTGCAAATCAAGAAGTTCCCCGACATACCCGTCTCCACTCGAGAGGAATCACGAGGGTCCCGCCCACATCCAGAGGAGCCCCGTTTCCGCCTCGTAGCTCGAGATGAGGGATCCTTTCCCTGCTTCGTCGGGAAAGAGTTCCCGGCGTTCCCGTCGCATCTCAAGAGGAGGCCCTCTCTACAGGAACGGCGAGAGGAACTCCAGGGTCGTGCCACCATTCCAAAAGTCCCCCAGATATCTCAGTCCATTCCAGAGGAACCTCTTTTCCCTTCACCGGCTCGTCTTTCACGGCGAGGATCGACTCACACCAAGGTGGCACGTGGCACAGCCCTGTGGGAAAGCCTCGTGGGAAAGCCTCGAGGGACAGCCTCGAGGGAAAGCCACAGATCCCTTGATCCACGTGACAGGAAGCGTGACACTACTGCTGCAGCTCGGGAGGAAAGCGCACGTGCATGCCCCCACTCGAGACGAGGCCTGACTCCCCTGGGGAGACTCAGAAGCACCCCAAGATCCATGGCAACACTGGAGAGGAATCCTCAGGTTCCGGCCCCGACTCCACACAAGGACTGAGGCCCCGGCATGGACGGGAGAGGAATCCCGAGAGGTCCCCTAGCAACTCGCATGGGGACTGGCCTTTCCTGAGGCCACCAGAGCGGGTCCCTGAGGTCCCCGTCGTAACTCGAGAAGACCTGCCGCAACTCGAGAAAATCCAGGAGGTTCTCCCCTCCAGGCGAGATGAGGCCCATTTCCGCTGAGGCATCTCGAGGCTGATCACACCTCCCCTCTGGAACTTCGAAAGGGTCCTTCCCACCCTTGGTGCAAATCAAGAAGTTCCCCGACATACCCGTCTCCACTCGAGAGGAATCACGAGGGTCCCGCCCACATCCAGAGGAGCCCCGTTTCCGCCTCGTAGCTCGAGATGAGGGATCCTTTCCCTGCTTCGTCGGGAAAGAGTTCCCGGCCTTCCCGTCGCATCTCAAGAGGAGGCCCTCTCTACAGGAACGGCGAGAGGAACTCCAGGGTCGTGCCACCATTCCAAGAGTCCCCCAGATGTCTCAGTCCATTCCAGAGGAACCTCTTTTCCCTTCACCGGCTCGTCTTTCACGCCGAGGATCGACTCACACCAAGGTGGCACGTGGCACAGCCCTGTGGGAAAGCCTCGTGGGAAAGCCTCGAGGGACAGCCTCGAGGGAAAGCCACAGATCCCTTGATCCACGTGACAGGAAGCGTGACACTACTGCTGCAGCTCGGGAGGAAAGCGCACGTGCATGCCCCCACTCGAGACGAGGCCTGACTCCCCTGGGGAGACTCAGAAGCACCCCAAGATCCATGGCAACACTGGAGAGGAATGCTCAGGTTCCGGCCCCGACTCCACACAAGGACTGAGGCCCCGGCATGGACGGGAGAGGAATCCCGAGAGGTCCCAAGCAACTCGCATGGGGACTGGCCTTTCCTGAGGCCACCAGAGCGGGTCCCTGAGGTCCCCGTCGTAACTCGAGAAGACCTGCCGCAACTCGAGAAAATCCAGGAGGTTCTCCCCTCCAGGCGAGATGAAGCCCATTTCCGCTGAGGCGTCTCGAGGCTGATCACACCTCACCTCTGGAACTTCGAAAGGGTCCTTCCCACCCTTGGTGCAAATCAAGAAGTTCCCCGACATACCCGTCTCCACTCGAGAGGAATCACGAGGGTCCCGCCCACATCCAGAGGAGCCCCGTTTCCGCCTCGTAGCTCGAGATGAGGGATCCTTTCCCTGCTTCGTCGGGAAAGAGTTCCCGGCGTTCCCGTCGCATCTCAAGAGGAGGCCCTCTCAACAGGAACGGCGAGAGGAACTCCAGGGTCGTGCCACCATTCCAAGAGTCCCCCAGATGTCTCAGTCCATTCCAGAGGAACCTCTTTTCCCTTCACCGGCTCGTCTTTCACGCCGAGGATCGACTCACACCAAGGTGGCACGTGGCACAGCCCTGTGGGAAAGCCTCGTGGGAAAGCCTCGAGGGACAGCCTCGAGGGAAAGCCACAGATCCCTTGATCCACGTGACAGGAAGCGTGACACTACTGCTGCAGCTCGGGAGGAAAGCGCACGTGCATGCCCCCACTCGAGACGAGGCCTGACTCCCCTGGGGAGACTCAGAAGCACCCCAAGATCCATGGCAACACTGGAGAGGAATCCTCAGGTTCCGGCCCCGACTCCACACAAGGACTGAGGCCCCGGCATGGACGGGAGAGGAATCCCGAGAGGTCCCCTAGCAACTCGCATGGGGACTGGCCTTTCCTGAGGCCACCAGAGCGGGTCCCTGAGGTCCCCGTCATAACTCGAGAAGACCTGCCGCAACTCGAGAAAATCCAGGAGGTTCTCCCCTCCAGGCGAGATGAGGCCCATTTCCGCTGAGGCGTCTCGAGGCTGATCACACCTCCCTTCTGGAACTTCGAAAGGGTCCTTCACACCCTTGGTGCAAATCAAGAAGTTCCCCGACATACCCGTCTCCACTCGAGAGGAATCACGAGGGTCCCGCCCACATCCAGAGGAGTTCCGTTTCCGCCTCGTAGCTCGAGATGAGGGATCCTTTCCCTGCTTCGTCGGGAAAGAGTTCCCGGCCTTCCCGTCGCATCTCAAGAGGAGGCCCTCTCTACAGGAATGGCGAGAGAATCTCCAGGGTCGTGCCACCATTCCAAGAGTCCCCCAGATGTCTCAGTCCATTCCAGAGGAACCTCTTTTCCCTTCACCGGCTCGTCTTTCACGCCGAGGATCAACTCACACCAAGGTGGCACGTGGCACAGCCCTGTGGGAAAGCCTCGTGGGAAAGCCTCGAGGGACAGCCTCGAGGGAAAGCCACAGATCCCTTGATCCACGTGACAGGAAGCGTGACACTACTGCTGCAGCTCGGGAGGAAAGCGCACGTGCATGCCCCCACTCGAGACGAGGCCTGACTCCCCTGGGGAGGCTCAGAAGCACCCCAAGATCCATGGCAACACTGGAGAGGAATCCTCAGGTTCCGGCCCCGACTCCACACAAGGACTGAGGCCCCGGCATGGACGGGAGAGGAATCCCGAGAGTTCCCCTAGCAACTCGCATGGGGACTGGCCTTTCCTGAGGCCACCAGAGCGGGTCCCTGAGGTCCCCGTCATAACTCGAGAAGACCTGCCGCAACTCGAGAAAATCCAGGAGGTTCTCCCCTCCAGGCGAGATGAGGCCCATTTCCGCTGAGGCGTCTCGAGGCTGATCACACCTCCCTTCTGGAACTTCGAAAGGGTCCTTCACCCCCTTGGTGCAAATCAAGAAGTTCCCCGACATACCCGTCTCCACTCGAGAGGAATCACGAGGGTCCCGCCCACATCCAGAGGAGCTCCGTTTCCGCCTCGTAGCTCGAGATGAGGGATCCTTTCCCTGCTTCGTCGGGAAAGAGTTCCCGGCCTTCCCGTCGCATCTCAAGAGGAGGCCCTCTCTACAGGAATGGCAAGAGAATCTCCAGGGTCGTGCCACCATTCCAAGAGTCCCCCAGATGTCTCAGTCCATTCCAGAGGAACCTCTTTTCCCTTCACCGGCTCGTCTTTCACGCCGAGGATCAACTCACACCAAGGTGGCACGTGGCACAGCCCTGTGGGAAAGCCTCGTGGGAAAGCCTCGAGGGACAGCCTCGAGGGAAAGCCACAGATCCCTTGATCCACGTGACAGGAAGCGTGACACTACTGCTGCAGCTCGGGAGGAAAGCGCACGTGCATGCCCCCACTCAAGACGAGGCCTGACTCCCCTGGGGAGACTCAGAAGCACCCCAAGATCCATGGCAACACTGGAGAGGAATCCTCAGGTTCCGGCCCCGACTCCACACAAGGACTGAGGCCCCGGCATGGACGGGAGAGGAATCACGAGAGGTCCCCTAGCAACTCGCATGGGGACTGGCCTTTCCTGAGGCCACCAGAGCGGGTAAATGAGGTCCCCGTCGTAACTCGAGAAGACCTGCCGCAACTCGAGAAAATCCAGGAGGTTCTCCCCTCCAGGCGAGATGAGGCCCATTTCCGCTGAGGCGTCTCGAGGCTGATCACACCTCACCTCTGGAACTTCGAAAGGCTCCTTCACACCCTTGGTGCAAATCAAGAAGTTCCCCGACATACCCGTCTCCACTCGAGAGGAATCACGAGGGTCCCGCCCACATCCAGAGGAGCCCCGTTTCCGCCTCGTAGCTCGAGATGAGGGATCCTTTCCCTGCTTCGTCGGGAAAGAGTTCCCGGCGTTCCCGTCGCATCTCAAGAGGAGGCCCTCTCTACAGGAACGGCGAGAGGAACTCCAGGGTCGTGCCACCATTCCAAAAGTCCCCCAGATGTCTCAGTCCATTCCAGAGGAACCTCTTTTCCCTTCACCGGCTCGTCTTTCACGCCGAGGATCGACTCACACCAAGGTGGCACGTGGCACAGCCCTGTGGGAAAGCCTCGTGGGAAAGCCTCGAGGGACAGCCTCGAGGGAAAGCCACAGATCCCTTGATCCACGTGACAGGAAGCGTGACACTACTGCTGCAGCTCGGGAGGAAAGCGCACGTGCATGCCCCCACTCGAGACGAGGCCTGACTCCCCTGGGGAGACTCAGAAGCACCCCAAGATCCATGGCAACACTGGAGAGGAATCCTCAGGTTCCGGCCCCGACTCCACACAAGGACTGAGGCCCCGGCATGGACGGGAGAGGAATCCCGAGAGGTCCCCTAGCAACTCGCATGGGGACTGGCCTTTCCTGAGGCCACCAGAGCGGGTCCCTGAGGTCCCCGTCGTAACTCGAGAAGACCTGCCGCAACTCGAGAAAATCCAGGAGGTTCTCCCCTCCAGGCGAGATGAGGCCCATTTCCGCTGAGGCGTCTCGAGGCTGATCACACCTCCCCTCTGGAACTTCGAAAGGGTCCTTCCCACCCTTGGTGCAAATCAAGAAGTTCCCCGACATACCCGTCTCCACTCGAGAGGAATCACGAGGGTCCCGCCCACATCCAGAGGAGCCCCGTTTCCGCCTCGTAGCTCGAGATGAGGGATCCTTTCCCTGCTTCGTCGGGAAAGAGTTCCCGGCCTTCCCGTCGCATCTCAAGAGGAGGCCCTCTCTACAGGAACGGCGAGAGGAACTCCAGGGTCGTGCCACCATTCCAAGAGTCCCCCAGATGTCTCAGTCCATTCCAGAGGAACCTCTTTTCCCTTCACCGGCTCGTCTTTCACGCCGAGGATCGACTCACACCAAGGTGGCACGTGGCACAGCCCTGTGGGAAAGCCTCGTGGGAAAGCCTCGAGGGACAGCCTCGAGGGAAAGCCACAGATCCCTTGATCCACGTGACAGGAAGCGTGACACTACTGCTGCAGCTCGGGAGGAAAGCGCACGTGCATGCCCCCACTCGAGACGAGGCCTGACTCCCCTGGGGAGACTCAGAAGCACCCCAAGATCCATGGCAACACTGGAGAGGAATCCTCAGGTTCCGGCCCCGACTCCACACAAGGACTGAGGCCCCGGCATGGACGGGAGAGGAATCACGAGAGGTCCCCTAGCAACTCGCATGGGGACTGGCCTTTCCTGAGGCCACCAGAGCGGGTAAATGAGGTCCCCGTCGTAACCCGAGAACACCTGCCGCAACTCGAGAAAATCCAGGAGGTTCTCCCCTCCAGGCGAGATGAGGCCCATTTCCGCTGAGGCGTCTCGAGGCTGATCACACCTCACCTCTGGAACTTCGAAAGGCTCCTTCACACCCTTGGTGCAAATCAAGAAGTTCCCCGACATACCCGTCTCCACTCGAGAGGAATCACGAGGGTCCCGCCCACATCCAGAGGAGCCCCGTTTCCGCCTCGTAGCTCGAGATGAGGGATCCTTTCCCTGCTTCGTCGGGAAAGAGTTCCCGGCGTTCCCGTCGCATCTCAAGAGGAGGCCCTCTCTACAGGAACGGCGAGAGGAACTCCAGGGTCGTGCCACCATTCCAAAAGTCCCCCAGATGTCTCAGTCCATTCCAGAGGAACCTCTTTTCCCTTCACCGGCTCGTCTTTCACGCCGAGGATCGACTCACACCAAGGTGGCACGTGGCACAGCCCTGTGGGAAAGCCTCGTGGGAAAGCCTCGAGGGACAGCCTCGAGGGAAAGCCACAGATCCCTTGATCCACGTGACAGGAAGCGTGACACTACTGCTGCAGCTCGGGAGGAAAGCGCACGTGCATGCCCCCACTCAAGACGAGGCCTGACTCCCCTGGGGAGACTCAGAAGCACCCCAAGATCCATGGCAACACTGGAGAGGAATCCTCAGGTTCCGGCCCCGACTCCACACAAGGACTGAGGCCCCGGCATGGACGGGAGAGGAATCACGAGAGGTCCCCTAGCAACTCGCATGGGGACTGGCCTTTCCTGAGGCCACCAGAGCGGGTAAATGAGGTCCCCGTCGTAACCCGAGAACACCTGCCGCAACTCGAGAAAATCCAGGAGGTTCTCCCCTCCAGGCGAGATGAGGCCCATTTCCGCTGAGGCGTCTCGAGGCTGATCACACCTCACCTCTGGAACTTCGAAAGGCTCCTTCACACCCTTGGTGCAAATCAAGAAGTTCCCCGACATACCCGTCTCCACTCGAGAGGAATCACGAGGGTCCCGCCCACATCCAGAGGAGCCCCGTTTCCGCCTCGTAGCTCGAGATGAGGGATCCTTTCCCTGCTTCGTCGGGAAAGAGTTCCCGGCGTTCCCGTCGCATCTCAAGAGGAGGCCCTCTCTACAGGAACGGCGAGAGGAACTCCAGGGTCGTGCCACCATTCCAAAAGTCCCCCAGATGTCTCAGTCCATTCCAGAGGAACCTCTTTTCCCTTCACCGGCTCGTCTTTCACGCCGAGGATCGACTCACACCAAGGTGGCACGTGGCACAGCCCTGTGGGAAAGCCTCGTGGGAAAGCCTCGAGGGACAGCCTCGAGGGAAAGCCACAGATCCC
Organism: Budorcas taxicolor; assembly: GCF_023091745.1. Lineage (NCBI taxonomy): Eukaryota > Metazoa > Chordata > Mammalia > Artiodactyla > Bovidae > Budorcas > Budorcas taxicolor. Next base: position 9,460 of record NW_026292682.1, on the reverse strand, counting down.
TTGATCCACGTGACAGGAAGCGTGACACTACTGCTGCAGCTCGGGAGGAAAGCGCACGTGCATGCCCCCACTCGAGACGAGGCCTGACTCCCCTGGGGAGACTCAGAAGCACCCCAAGATCCATGGCAACACTGGAGAGGAATCCTCAGGTTCCGGCCCCGACTCCACACAAGGACTGAGGCCCCGGCATGGACGGGAGAGGAATCCCGAGAGGTCCCCTAGCAACTCGCATGGGGACTGGCCTTTCCTGAGGCCACCAGAGCGGGTCCCTGAGGTCCCCGTCGTAACTCGAGAAGACCTGCCGCAACTCGAGAAAATCCAGGAGGTTCTCCCCTCCAGGCGAGATGAGGCCCATTTCCGCTGAGGCGTCTCGAGGCTGATCACACCTCCCCTCTGGAACTTCGAAAGGGTCCTTCCCACCCTTGGTGCAAATCAAGAAGTTCCCCGACATACCCGTCTCCACTCGAGAGGAATCACGAGGGTCCCGCCCACATCCAGAGGAGCCCCGTTTCCGCCTCGTAGCTCGAGATGAGGGATCCTTTCCCTGCTTCGTCGGGAAAGAGTTCCCGGCCTTCCCGTCGCATCTCAAGAGGAGGCCCTCTCTACAGGAACGGCGAGAGGAACTCCAGGGTCGTGCCACCATTCCAAGAGTCCCCCAGATGTCTCAGTCCATTCCAGAGGAACCTCTTTTCCCTTCACCGGCTCGTCTTTCACGCCGAGGATCGACTCACACCAAGGTGGCACGTGGCACAGCCCTGTGGGAAAGCCTCGTGGGAAAGCCTCGAGGGACAGCCTCGAGGGAAAGCCACAGATCCCTTGATCCACGTGACAGGAAGCGTGACACTACTGCTGCAGCTCGGGAGGAAAGCGCACGTGCATGCCCCCACTCGAGACGAGGCCTGACTCCCCTGGGGAGACTCAGAAGCACCCCAAGATCCATGGCAACACTGGAGAGGAATCCTCAGGTTCCGGCCCCGACTCCACACAAGGACTGAGGCCCCGGCATGGACGGGAGAGGAATCCCGAGAGGTCCCAAGCAACTCGCATGGGGACTGGCCTTTCCTGAGGCCAACAGAGCGGGTCCCTGAGGTCCCCGTCGTAACTCGAGAAGACCTGCCGCAACTCGAGAAAATCCAGGAGGTTCTCCCCTCCAGGCGAGATGAAGCCCATTTCCGCTGAGGCGTCTCGAGGCTGATCACACCTCACCTCTGGAACTTCGAAAGGGTCCTTCACACCCTTGGTGCAAATCAAGAAGTTCCCCGACATACCCGTCTCCACTCGAGAGGAATCACGAGGGTCCCGCCCACATCCAGAGGAGCCCCGTTTCCGCCTCGTACCTCGAGATGAGGGATCCTTTCCCTGCTTCGTCGGGAAAGAGTTCCCGGCGTTCCCGTCGCATCTCAAGAGGAGGCCCTCTCAACAGGAACGGCGAGAGGAACTCAAGGGTCGTGCCACCATTCCAAGAGTCTCCCAGATGTCTCAGTCCATTCCAGAGGAACCTCTTTTCCCTTCACCGGCTCGTCTTTCACGCCGAGGATCGACTCACACCAAGGTGGCACGTGGCACAGCCCTGTGGGAAAGCCTCGTGGGAAAGCCTCGAGGGACAGCCTCGAGGGAAAGCCACAGATCCCTTGATCCACGTGACAGGAAGCGTGACACTACTGCTGCAGCTCGGGAGGAAAGCGCACGTGCATGCCCCCACTCGAGACGAGGCCTGACTCCCCTGGGGAGACTCAGAAGCACCCCAAGATCCATGGCAACACTGGAGAGGAATCCTCAGGTTCCGGCCCCGACTCCACACAAGGACTGAGGCCCCGGCATGGACGGGAGAGGAATCCCGAGAGGTCCCCTAGCAACTCGCATGGGGACTGGCCTTTCCTGAGGCCACCAGAGCGGGTCCCTGAGGTCCCCGTCATAACTCGAGAAGACCTGCCGCAACTCGAGAAAATCCAGGAGGTTCTCCCCTCCAGGCGAGATGAGGCCCATTTCCGCTGAGGCGTCTCGAGGCTGATCACACCTCCCTTCTGGAACTTCGAAAGGGTCCTTCACACCCTTGGTGCAAATCAAGAAGTTCCCCGACATACCCGTCTCCACTCGAGAGGAATCACGAGGGTCCCGCCCACATCCAGAGGAGTTCCGTTTCCGCCTCGTAGCTCGAGATGAGGGATCCTTTCCCTGCTTCGTCGGGAAAGAGTTCCCGGCCTTCCCGTCGCATCTCAAGAGGAGGCCCTCTCTACAGGAATGGCGAGAGAATCTCCAGGGTCGTGCCACCATTCCAAGAGTCCCCCAGATGTCTCAGTCCATTCCAGAGGAACCTCTTTTCCCTTCACCGGCTCGTCTTTCACGCCGAGGATCAACTCACACCAAGGTGGCACGTGGCACAGCCCTGTGGGAAAGCCTCGTGGGAAAGCCTCGAGGGACAGCCTCGAGGGAAAGCCACAGATCCCTTGATCCACGTGACAGGAAGCGTGACACTACTGCTGCAGCTCGGGAGGAAAGCGCACGTGCATGCCCCCACTCGAGACGAGGCCTGACTCCCCTGGGGAGACTCAGAAGCACCCCAAGATCCATGGCAACACTGGAGAGGAATCCTCAGGTTCCGGCCCCGACTCCACACAAGGACTGAGGCCCCGGCATGGACGGGAGAGGAATCCCGAGAGTTCCCCTAGCAACTCGCATGGGGACTGGCCTTTCCTGAGGCCACCAGAGCGGGTCCCTGAGGTCCCCGTCATAACTCGAGAAGACCTGCCGCAACTCGAGAAAATCCAGGAGGTTCTCCCCTCCAGGCGAGATGAGGCCCATTTCCGCTGAGGCGTCTCGAGGCTGATCACACCTCCCTTCTGGAACTTCGAAAGGGTCCTTCACACCCTTGGTGCAAATCAAGAAGTTCCCCGACATACCCGTCTCCACTCGAGAGGAATCACGAGGGTCCCGCCCACATCCAGAGGAGCTCCGTTTCCGCCTCGTAGCTCGAGATGAGGGATCCTTTCCCTGCTTCGTCGGGAAAGAGTTCCCGGCCTTCCCGTCGCATCTCAAGAGGAGGCCCTCTCTACAGGAATGGCGAGAGAATCTCCAGGGTCGTGCCACCATTCCAAGAGTCCCCCAGATGTCTCAGTCCATTCCAGAGGAACCTCTTTTCCCTTCACCGGCTCGTCTTTCACGCCGAGGATCAACTCACACCAAGGTGGCACGTGGCACAGCCCTGTGGGAAAGCCTCGTGGGAAAGCCTCGAGGGACAGCCTCGAGGGAAAGCCACAGATCCCTTGATCCACGTGACAGGAAGCGTGACACTACTGCTGCAGCTCGGGAGGAAAGCGCACGTGCATGCCCCCACTCAAGACGAGGCCTGACTCCCCTGGGGAGACTCAGAAGCACCCCAAGATCCATGGCAACACTGGAGAGGAATCCTCAGGTTCCGGCCCCGACTCCACACAAGGACTGAGGCCCCGGCATGGACGGGAGAGGAATCCCGAGAGGTCCCCTAGCAACTCGCATGGGGACTGGCCTTTCCTGAGGCCACCAGAGCGGGTAAATGAGGTCCCCGTCGTAACTCGAGAACACCTGCCGCAACTCGAGAAAATCCAGGAGGTTCTCCCCTCCAGGCGAGATGAGGCCCATTTCCGCTGAGGCGTCTCGAGGCTGATCACACCTCACCTCTGGAACTTCGAAAGGCTCCTTCACACCCTTGGTGCAAATCAAGAAGTTCCCCGACATACCCGTCTCCACTCGAGAGGAATCACGAGGGTCCCGCCCACATCCAGAGGAGCCCCGTTTCCGCCTCGTAGCTCGAGATGAGGGATCCTTTCCCTGCTTCGTCGGGAAAGAGTTCCCGGCGTTCCCGTCGCATCTCAAGAGGAGGCCCTCTCTACAGGAACGGCGAGAGGAACTCCAGGGTCGTGCCACCATTCCAAAAGTCCCCCAGATGTCTCAGTCCATTCCAGAGGAACCTCTTTTCCCTTCACCGGCTCGTCTTTCACGCCGAGGATCGACTCACACCAAGGTGGCACGTGGCACAGCCCTGTGCGAAAGCCTCGTGGGAAAGCCTCGAGGGACAGCCTCGAGGGAAAGCCACAGATCCCTTGATCCACGTGACAGGAAGCGTGACACTACTGCTGCAGCTCGGGAGGAAAGCGCACGTGCATGCCCCCACTCGAGACGAGGCCTGACTCCCCTGGGGAGACTCAGAAGCACCCCAAGATCCATGGCAACACTGGAGAGGAATCCTCAGGTTCCGGCCCCGACTCCACACAAGGACTGAGGCCCCGGCATGGACGGGAGAGGAATCCCGAGAGGTCCCCTAGCAACTCGCATGGGGACTGGCCTTTCCTGAGGCCACCAGAGCGGGTCCCTGAGGTCCCCGTCGTAACTCGAGAAGACCTGCCGCAACTCGAGAAAATCCAGGAGGTTTTCCCCTCCAGGCGAGATGAGGCCCATTTCCGCTGAGGCATCTCGAGGCTGATCACACCTCCCCTCTGGAACTTCGAAAGGGTCCTTCCCACCCTTGGTGCAAATCAAGAAGTTCCCCGACATACCCGTCTCCACTCGAGAGGAATCACGAGGGTCCCGCCCACATCCAGAGGAGCCCCGTTTCCGCCTCGTAGCTCGAGATGAGGGATCCTTTCCCTGCTTCGTCGGGAAAGAGTTCCCGGCCTTCCCGTCGCATCTCAAGAGGAGGCCCTCTCTACAGGAACGGCGAGAGGAACTCCAGGGTCGTGCCACCATTCCAAGAGTCCCCCAGATGTCTCAGTCCATTCCAGAGGAACCTCTTTTCCCTTCACCGGCTCGTCTTTCACGCCGAGGATCGACTCACACCAAGGTGGCACGTGGCACAGCCCTGTGGGAAAGCCTCGTGGGAAAGCCTCGAGGGACAGCCTCGAGGGAAAGCCACAGATCCCTTGATCCACGTGACAGGAAGCGTGACACTACTGCTGCAGCTCGGGAGGAAAGCGCACGTGCATGCCCCCTCTCGAGACGAGGCCTGACTCCCCTGGGGAGACTCAGAAGCACCCCAAGATCCATGGCAACACTGGAGAGGAATCCTCAGGTTCCGGCCCCGACTCCACACAAGGACTGAGGCCCCGGCATGGACGGGAGAGGAATCCCGAGAGGGACCCTAGCAACTCGCATGGGGACTGGCCTTTCCTGAGGCCACCAGAGCGGGTCCCTGAGGTCCCCGTCGTAACTCGAGAAGACCTGCCGCAACTCGAGAAAATCCAGGAGGTTCTCCCCTCCAGGCGAGATGAGGCCCATTTCCGCTGAGGCGTCTCGAGGCTGATCACACCTCACCTCTGGAACTTCGAAAGGCTCCTTCACACCCTTGGTGCAAATCAAGAAGTTCTCCGACCTAGCCGTCTCCACTCGAGAGGAATCACGAGGGTCCCGCCCACATCCAGAGGAGCCCCGTTTCCGCCTCGTAGCTCGAGATGAGGGATCCTTTCCCTGCTTCGTCGGGAAAGAGTTCCCGGCGTTCCCGTCGCATCTCAAGAGGAGGCCCTCTCAACAGGAACGGCGAGAGGAACTCCAGGGTCGTGCCACCATTCCAAGAGTCCCCCAGATGTCTCAGTCCATTCCAGAGGAACCTCTTTTCCCTTCACCGGCTCGTCTTTCACGCCGAGGATCGACTCACACCAAGGTGGCACGTGGCACAGCCCTGTGGGAAAGCCTCGTGGGAAAGCCTCGAGGGACAGCCTCGAGGGAAAGCCACAGATCCCTTGATCCACGTGACAGGAAGCGTGACACTACTGCTGCAGCTCGGGAGGAAAGCGCACGTGCATGCCCCCACTCGAGACGAGGCCTGACTCCCCTGGGGAGACTCAGAAGCACCCCAAGATCCATGGCAACACTGGAGAGGAATCCTCAGGTTCCGGCCCCGACTCCACACAAGGACTGAGGCCCCGGCATGGACGGGAGAGGAATCCCGAGAGGTCCCCTAGCAACTCGCATGGGGACTGGCCTTTCCTGAGGCCACCAGAGCGGGTCCCTGTGGTCCCCGTCGTAACTCGAGAAGACCTGCCGCAACTCAAGAAAATCCAGGAGGTTCTCCCCTCCAGGCGAGATGAGGCCCATTTCCGCTGAGGCGTCTCAAGGCTGATCACACCTCACCTCTGGCACTTCAAAAGCGTCCTTCACACCCTTGGTGCAAATCAAGAAGTTCCCCGACCTAGCCGTCTCCACTCAGGAGGAATCACGTGGGTCCCGCCCACATCCAGAGGAGCCCCGTTTCCGCCTCGTAGCTCGAGATGAGGGATCCTTTCCCTGCTTCTTCGGGAAAGAGTTCCCGGCGTTCCCGTCGCATCTCAAGAGGAGGCCCTCTCAACAGGAACGGCGAGAGGAACTCCAGGGTCGTGCCACCATACCAAGAGTCCCCCAGATGTCTCAGTCCATTCCAGAGGAACCTCTTTTCCCTTCACCGGCTCGTCTTTCACGCCGAGGATCGACTCACACCAAGGTGGCACGTGGCACAGCCCTGTGGGAAAGCCTCGTGGGAAAGCCTCGAGGGACAGCCTCGAGGGAAAGCCACAGATCCCTTGATCCACGTGACAGGAAGCGTGACACTACTGCTGCAGCTCGGGAGGAAAGCGCACGTGCATGCCCCCACTCGAGACGAGGCCTGACTCCCCTGGGGAGACTCAGAAGCACCCCAAGATCTGTGGCAACACTGGAGAGGAATCCTCAGGTTCCGGCTCCGACTCCACACAAGGACTGAGGCCCCGGCATGGACGGGAGAGGAATCCCGAGAGGGACCCTAGCAACTCGCATGGGTACTGGCCTTTCCTGAGGCCACCAGAGCGGGTCCCTGAGGTCCCCGTCGTAACTCGAGAAGACCTGCCGCAACTCGAGAAAATCCAGGAGGTTCTCCCTCCAGGCGAGATGAGGCCCATTTCCGCTGAGGCGTCTCGAGGCTGATCACACCTCACCTCTGGAACTTCGAAAGGCTCCTTCACACCCTTGGAGCAAATCAAGAAGTTCTCCGACCTAGCCGTCTCCACTCGAGAGGAATCACGAGGGTCCCGCCCATATCCAGAGGAGCCCCGTTTCCGCCTCGTAGCTCGAGATGAGGGATCCTTTCCCTGCTTCGTCGGGAAAGAGTTCCCGGCCTTCCCGTCGCATCTCAAGAGGAGGCCCTCTCAACAGGAATGGCGAGAGGAACTCCAGGGTCGTGCCACCATTCCAAGAGTCCCCCAGATGTCTCAGTCCATCCCAGAGGAACCTCTTTTCCCTTCACCGGCTCGTCTTTCACGCCGAGGATCGACTCACACCAAGGTGGCACGTGGCACAGCCCTGTGGGAAAGCCTCGTGGGAAAGCCTCGAGGGACAGCCTCGAGGGAAAGCCACAGATCCCTTGATCCACGTGACAGGAAGCCTGACACTACTGCTGCAGCTCGGGAGGAAAGCGCACGTGCATGCCCCCACTCGAGACGAGGCCTGACTCCCCTGGGGAGACTCAGAAGCACCCCAAGATCCATGGCAACATTGGAGAGGAATCCTCAGGTTCCGGCCCCGACTCCACACAAGGACTGAGGCCCCGGCATGGACGGGAGAGGAATCCCGAGCGGTCCCCTAGCAACTCGCATGGGGACTGGCCTTTCCTGAGGCCACCAGAGCGGGTCCCTGTGGTCCCCGTCGTAGCTCGAGAAGACCTGCCGCAACTCGAGAAAATCCAGGAGGTTCTCCCCTCCAGGCGAGATGAGGCCCATTTCGCTGAGGCGTCTCGAGGCTGATCACACCTCACCTCTGGCACTTCGAAAGCGTCCTTCACACCCTTGGTGCAAATCAAGAAGTTCCCCGACCTAGCCGTCTCCACTCGAGAGGAATCACGAGGGTCCCGCCCACATCCAGAGGAGCCCCGTTTCCGCCTCGTAGCTCGAGATGAGGGATCCTTTCCCTGTTTCGTCGGGAAAGAGTACCCAGCCTTCCCGTCGCATCTCAAGAGGAGGCCTCTCAACAGGAACGGCGAGAGGAACTCCAGGGTCGTGCCACCATTCCAAGAGTCCCCCAGATGTCTCAGTCCATTCCAGAGGAACCTCTTTTCCCTTCAGCGGCTCGTCTTTCACGCCGAGGATCAACTCACACCAAGGTGGCACGTGGCACAGCCCTGTGGGAAAGCCTCGTGGGACAGCCTCAAGGGAAAGCCACAGATCCCTTGATCCACGTGACAGGAAGCGTGACACTACTGCTGCAGCTCGGGAGGAAAGCGCACGTGCATGCCCCCACTCGAGACGAGGCCTGATTCCCCTGGGGAGACTCAGAAGCACCCCAAGATCCATGGCAACACTGGAGAGGAATCCTCAGGTTCCGGCCCCGACTCCACACAAGGACTGAGGCCCCGGCATGGACGGGAGAGGAATCCCGAGCGGTCCCCTAGCAACTCGCATGGGGACTGGACTTTCCTGAGGCCACCAGAGCGGGTCCCTGTGGTCCCCGTCGTAGCTCGAGAAGACCTGCCGCAACTCGAGAAAATCCAGGAGGTTCTCCCCTCCAGGCGAGATGAGGCCCATTTCCGCTGAGGCGTCTCGAGGCTGATCACACCTCACCTCTGGAACTTCGAAAGGGTCCTTCACACCCTTGGTGCAAATCAAGAAGTTCCCCGACCTAGCCGTCTCCACTCGAGAGGAATCACGAGGGTCCCGCCCACATCCAGAGGAGCCCCGTTTCCGCCTCGTAGCTCGAGATGAGGGATCCTTTCCCTGCTTCGTCGGGAAAGAGTTCCCGGCGTTCCCGTCGCATCTCAAGAGGAGGCCCTCTCAACAGGAACGGCGAGAGGAACTCCAGGGTCGTGCCACCATTCCAAGAGTCCCCCAGATGTCTCAGTCCATTCCAGAGGAACCTCTTTTCCCCTTCACCGGCTCGTCTTTCACGCCGAGGATCGACTCACACCAAGGTGGCACGTGGCACAGCCCTGTGGGAAAGCCTCGTGGGAAAGCCTCGAGGGACAGCCTCGAGGGAAAGCCACAGATACCTTGATCCACGTGACAGGAAGCGTGACACTACTGCTGCAGCTCAGGAGGAAAGCGCACGTGCATGCCCGACTCGAGACGAGGCCTGACTCCCCTGGGGAGACTCAGAAGCATCCCAATATCCCTGGCAACACTGAGAGGAATCCTCAGGTTCCGGCTCCGACTCCACACCAGGACTGAGGCCCTGGCATGGACGGGAGAGGAATCCCGAGAGGTCCCCTCGCAACTCGCATGGGGACTGGCCTTTCCTGAGGCCACCAGAGCGGGTCCCTGAGGTCCCCGTCGTAACTCGAGAAGACCTGCCGCAACTCGAGAAAATCCAGGAGGTTCCCCCTCCAGGCGAGATGAGGCCCATTTCCGCTGAGGCGTCTCGAGGCTGATCACACCTCACCTCTGGAACTTCGAAAGGCTCCTTCACACCCTTGGTGCAAATCAAGAAGTTCCCCGACCTAGCCGTCTCACTCGAGAGGAATCACGAGGGTCCCGTCACATCCAGAGGAGCC